>NC_042998.1:83919633-84009633 GCF_006345805.1 Octopus sinensis
GTTGAGAGTGTTTATTGAGCGAAAACACCTAAAAGCTCCACGAGGCTCTGGCAGGGGGTGGTGATCCCTGGTATACTCTTTCACCACTCTTTCTCCCACTCTTTCTTCTGTTGGCCTGCTCGCTTAGCCAGCGGGGTGGCGTCATTCGAAGGCTAAAACAATGCGAACGCATTGTGACCAGCGATGTGTAACTACATCTGATGGACTAGTTGGTCACGTGATGATGATGTGATATATATATATATATATATATATATATATATATATATATATATAATATATATATATATATATATATATATATATATATATATATATATATGTATATATATATATATATATACATATATATATATATATATACATACATGAAGGTGTGTGGCTTAGTGGTTATGGTGCTGCATTCAGGATTGCGAGATCGTTGGTTCGATTCTCAGACTGGTATTGCGTCTGTGTGGTTGTTCGGTAAGAAATTATCGAACCTTCATACGTTATTTAACGATGGGAGAGTCCATCATATATATTACTAACACCTTCTCAACAGACAGTTGGATAGCCAGTCTTAGGAGGCAGAAAATAAAGTAAAGCAAAAATCTGTCTCCACAATCTCTCCTCTGCATATGTTCCAACAAAGAGTAAAAGAAACAATGCCCTTAGTGGCATTCGTTTTTTACTAAAAAAGTACACGTGTTTAAGCCGAGTAGAATGGAAATCATGACATCAATACATTCTGGAATACACAGCTAGCTTGGATGAAATGGAATGACTTCAAGAAAAAATCACTAGTTACAACATTAAGTGTTACGCAATAACAACAATTAAAATAATTATTGGTATGTTACAGAAGTTGGTGGCATCAGGTCTGCAAGGCAAGGAAGTTGATGTTTAACCCTTTAGTTACCAAATTTCTGTTGAGATATTCTGACTTCGTTGTAATTAAATTTTAAAATAATGAAGAATATAGTTAAATAGTTTTGTCTTTATTAACCTGTGGTTTGGAACATAAATTAACATAGAATTTCGATGGAAATTTTTAGTTTACTTCTCTTTAAAACCTAAAGTTTGTATGATAGAACCAGAAGTAGTCTTGGCTAGATTGGTTTCAGAAAGGTCAATGTGCTCATCATTGCCTATCATGCGCTCTGGTGTGTAACTGTAGGTGAAATCAGATTTAAAATTCAGTTTGCAATATACTCGTCTTTACTGTGATGTTGGTACTAATTAAATTGGACATCAGGTTTGGGATCTAAACTACGAAACTAATGTTCGTGGATAAGAAAATAATTTAAAATTTTGTATCACAGATTGAATAAAATCACTGGAAACATGCAAGCCATATCATTACTGTTAAATATTTATGTATGCATGCGTGTGTGTGTATTCACACACACACACACACACACAACACACACACACACACACACACACATATATATATATATATATATGCCTGCATACATGTAACTACACATAAAGATGTGGGGGTGTAGGTGTGTTGAGCGTGTGTAAAATATATTACTCTGTATTATATTATACTAGATTTTACGTGTATATATTTCGGTGTCAACGGATGTAGTATTTGTACAAAACGAAACATGTATAGCACTCTGAATATTTCCAACCCATCGGTCTGTGACGAATGGAGATAGAAATAACGTTCTGTGGAATATAAAACCTATTTTTAGGAAGAAATAAAAGAGCTGTTTCAATTCTTAGAGCCATGTTACTTTTACACATCAATGCACTTTTTCAGCAGAGATGTATACAATTTATTTGACAAAATCTTTCTATGCTGACGTTGAATTATGATGTTGTATCTGCATAGAATATGAATGACTTTCCAGAATTCTAATGACTATTGATCGATTATGCAATGAGTGAAACAGTTCTTTAGTTCAATCTATATTTACTTTAAGTTTATTATGTGTATGATTTATTAACAAGCTGTGGAAAAAAACTGTTGAATAAGAGAAGTCCGTTATTAAACATACGCATACACATTCAAATGCTCAAAACACATGCTTACATAAATACATGATGGCTGCAACTCGATTTCAAACCATCGCTTGATTTTTTTATCTTAAAACAGCATAGACGTGGCTTATATTAAACCTACTGGACCTCACCTCTGAGTTGTACAGCGCTCCCTTTAGTAACAATCGAAGCCTTTTGATTTTGGTAGCCATGATCCTGCATGATGAGCAGATGAGGCGATAGCTAGGATAGCTATACATACATATATTCTTTCATACATACATACATACATACATACATACATACATACATACATACATACATACATACATACATACATACATACATACAAAATACCTACGCTTATCTATTGAGAAATCTACAGTTATTCTAGCTAGATTACAAGTTCAGGTTTATACCCGTAATTATTGGGACACTGGGAGATGTAACATACTGCCTAAATACCATTCTTGAGAAATTAGGCTTCTCAAAACCAGAACGGAGAAAGCTGATTCGAAGACTACGGATCCAATCCATCAGTGGAACTGTAAAAATTTGTAAAACTTTCCAGAAGTTTATCATTTTAGTATATATGGGCATGTCTAGACATGCAACTATATGCATGAGAATACATAAATAAAACAAAACATTCAAATTTGCACACATACATACATACATACATACATACATACATACATACATACATACATGCATGCATACATACATACATACATAACTCGCAGCGACAAGTCGCGTATTTGGCGTGGGAGACATTTTATCGAAAATACGATGAATACTATCTCCAGCTTTGGAACCACAACTATCAGCCTTGTTAAATAACTGGTTACTCTTCAAATGAATTAACTGAGGGAGCCTTTTATTCACGATAGTAGTGATTTTCGACTGAAAATTGAATTTAGCATACAGAGAGTTACTACAAATAACATGGCTGGACACATCAACAACAACACAACCGAGGAACAGAACGAAAACAACAGCTCAACAGGTAAACAAATTCTTTTTAGTTGTACGTATAGAAGAAACCGTAATTACAAAACTCATTTTTTCTTGGAGTTATGAATTGAATACTGGTCTATTTAATTGCTACAAAAAGCGAAACAAAACCCCGCTGTTGGCTATATGAATCGATTGATATGATATTGTGACGATCTGCATCCAGAATTAAATCATTTTACTGCGAAGCAACTACGCCAACAAGCAACATTTGTAGCATATAGGAAGAAGGTTAGTAACTGTTACTTTATTAAAAAATCCAACATTAACCTTCTTCCCAAATCTATAAACAAGCACCTGGAAGAGACTTGGTTGTTGGATATTGGTACAAGCAGCTAACCTTCTACTGACCATATCTTATCAATTTGTACCAGCAAGCTCTCAATGGGAACAGTAGCATACCACATTGGTTAGCTCTGGCAGAGACAAAATTGATCCCCAAATGCAGAACTACTCACATGGCAAAAACCTACCGGCCAATTGCATGCCAGAACTTAATGTATAACCATGGGCCATGGTGAAACTAGTAACATCATCACAGCAGAAGTAGCTGAGATGAAGGGAGTCTGGGGATGTGTCGAACAATTGTTAATCAACAAAACTGAGACGTCAGAGGTACGAGAGTACAGGAGAAACCTAGTTTCAATGTAGCTTGACTACAAGGAAACCTTTGACTTTGTTCCCCACTCATGGCTGCTAGAAGCCCTTCAACTTGCTAAAGTTCCAGTGATCATAGTCAAAGCTATAATTGACCTGACATCATCGTGGGCCACCATCTTGAAATTAAACACGAGTGAGTGTATTATCACTGATAGAATATAGTATCGTAAAGGTATATTCCAAGGGGACAGCCTCTCTGCGATGTTGTTTATACTTTATGTAAACCCCTTGTCATTCATGTTAAAGGAGTCTGAATGATATCTCACTGGTTCAGAAGAAAACAGAAATACCAAAATCACACACTGTTTCTTTGTGGATGGCTTGAAACTTTATGCAAAGAATATGCACGAAATGAAAAAGAGCATTGACCAAGTTACAACATTTTCAAAGGATGTAGGGTTGCAGGATAAATGTTGTTATATGGTTGTGAAAAGGAGGAAAACTGTAAACCAGGTTAGTAACATCTTCAGCAATGATCAGACTGTTTACCCCATGTCTGACGAGGAATTTTACAAGTATCTAAGGGTAGGTGAAAACAAATCTTACAATGGCACCTGTAACAAAACACGTGTCACTAAAGAATATCAAAGCCGAATAAAGAAACTTTGGACCTCAGAACTCTCTGCATTCAATAAAACAGGGACCCATAATGTGTTTTCGGTGCCAGTACTCATACCAACATTTGGGTTGCTTGATTGGACGCTTAATGAGACCAAGCCATTGATGTGAAAACCCGAAAAATAATTTCCATATAAACAGTGACGTAAATCACCCCTACCTAAAACGTAAACAAGGTGGCAGAGGCTTAACATCAATCCAAAATGCCTTTCAATGTCGTATCATTTCCGTTCGGCAACATCCTTTAATCACCAAGTGTCGATGTGCATCACTTGACCAAGTTTGCATACATGAAGCTGATAACATCATTAGACGTGGAAGGCAGCTCCTTGAGCAACATTCTTTGTCTGATAACCTAGAATACATGCCCAAAGAAGTCGCACGACTCTACCGCAACGTATCATCAGATGAAAGGATGAGACTATATGACTATGCATGGATATGTTAGTAGAAAGCTCCGAGATGATAGTAACATTGATCATGGAAGCAGTCTATCATGGACCAGTAACCAGATTACTACCTCCCACTTTGAAGGGTATGCGTTTGCAATCCAGGAACAGGAGATATCAACCAAGTACCTGATGCATAAAAGGGATAGAAATGCAGGAAAAGCAGTAAAATGCGACAACCGATACAGACTTTGTGGAGTTAACACCGAAGATATCACCCACATCATAAGCAGTTGTCATCACGGTATTATCTACCGATGAAACATGACGTTGTAGCTAGGACACTCTATAACGAAATCCGTCGAAAGGATAACCCCGAAGATAAAGAAATAAAACTTATAGTTTGGTAGAATCCATAGCTACTCATAATAAAAAGGAGTACTAGTGGAATATCCCAGTGAAGACCTCAATAAAATGTAACTACAACAGATCTGCTATAATAATTTGGGATAGAGAAGAGAAACTTTGTACAGTTACTCTTTTACTCTTTTACTCTTTTACTTGTTTCAGTCATTTGACTGCGGCCATGCTGGAGCACCGCCTTTAGTCGATCAAATCGACCCAGGGACTTATTCTTTGTAAGCCCAGTACTTATTTTATCGGTCTCTTTTGCCGAACCGCTAGTGACGGGGACGTAAACACACCAGCATCGGTTGTCAAGCAATGCTAGGGGGACAAACACAGACACACAAACACACACACACACATACATATATATATACATATATACGACAGGCTTCTTTCAGTTTCCGTCTACCAAATCCACTCACAAGACATTGGTCGGCCCGGGGCTATAGCAGAAGACACTTGCCCAAGATGCCACGCAGTGGGACTGAACCCGGAACCATGTGGGTAGTTAGCAAGCTACTTACCACACAGCCACTCTTGCGCCTATGTTGTGGAAATTAGCTTCCCAGCGGATGTTAGCATAAAGCTGAAGATCAGTAAAAAAGAGGATACCTATGCTGAACTATTGAGAAATCTGCATAAGCTCTATCCAGATTACAAGTTCAGGTTTATACCTGTAATTATTGGAGCTCTGGGATATGTAATACACTACCTAAATACCAATCTTGAGAAATTAGGCTTCTCAAAACCAGAAAGAAGAAAGCTAATTCGAAGACTACAGATCGAATCCATTACAGGAACTGTAAGAATCTGTAAAACTTTCCAGAAGTTTATCATTTAAATACACATGAGCATGTCTAGATATGCAACTATATGCATGAGAACATAAAGAAAAACATACAAATCTGCACATATACATACAAACAAAATACCTTGTTGTTGATGAAATTCCAATGAAGGAGCCTTAGATCAAGGTTAGAAACTGGCTCTTTCTCTATTGGAGAGAAATCTTGAAATAAAACTCAACAATGACAAGCATACATACAAAAAAACCTGTTGATGTTGTTGAAATTTCAAATGAAGGGGACTTGGATCTAGGTTAGAAACTGGCTCTTTCTTTATTGGCAAGAAATCTTGAAATAAAACTGAATAATGACATACATACATACATACATACATACATACATACATACATACATTCATACATTCATACATACATACATACATACATACATACATACATACATATATACATACATACATACATTCATACATACATACATACATACATACATACATACATACATACATACATACATACATACATACATACATATATCTATTTTTTATCTATCAGGAGGGAAGGCAATGTTCATATTCCTTTACAGAGCTCCTACGAGTGGAAGGAGGGGACGGAGTAATAAACAGCCTTCAACCTGACCTGATGGTAGTGTTGTCAAACACACACACATACACACACACATACATATATATATATACATATGTGTGTGTGTGTATATATGTGTGTGTGTGTGTGTGTGTGTGTGTGTGTGTGTGTGTATGTATGTATGTATGGATGGATGTATACCTGTTTCCCTTTATATATATGCCTATGTGTGTACGAGGGTGTGTGTGTATGTGCTCATGTGTATTCGTGTCGGATTGGCTATGGTGGCCTAAACTCGTAAATTTATTGACTTGAAACAATATGGAGAAAGTTAATAGAATCTGATCGTAAAGACTGAACGAAATAAATAACTAAATACGACAAAACAATGTACAAAAAGCAGAACAGAATTTAGTTGCAAATGATTTATAGAATGTGCTTTATAAACACAATTCTCAGTGAAATCTCATATTCTGTCATCAACTTTGGTATTCTCGTGGAAGAAACCCAAAACCAAAACCAAAAAAAAGCAACATTAATATTACTCTTATTTCGTTTGCTGTGTAAATGGCCATGGGATACAAGTTATTTAAATGAAATCTCATTTTCTACAGCCTTTGTCCTTGGATTTTGTTTTCCTGTCATCACTAAAACTGACTTCACAAAATATCGTTTTCTTCGTTTCATGATAGAATCCAGTGAATATGGAAATGTCTTCACTTGTGTGTTTCTGTATGTGTGTATATATGTGTATGTCTGCGTGTGTGTTTGTGTGTGTATGGACATACGTGTACGTTTGTGTGTAGATTGTGAGCATGAGAATAATGATGAAGACGAAGTTGGTGCTGTCGATGATAAGAATCACACACACACTCACACACACACACACACACATATACATATATATATAGAGAGAAAGGGGTAAGGAGAGAGAGAGAGGCAAAGACAGACAAAGACAGACTGACAGGCGGACAGGCAAAAAGACAAACAGACAGATAATGCATAACACAACGGGACTCTGAAAGACTAAAATAAATTTAAATAACTCCAACACTAGGAAGCCATGACGTATATAATTTATAAGATTGTAAACAGATTCCTTTTATGCTTTTGATGTGTGGAAAAAGAGAGTGAAATTTCCTGTTGGACCGTTTCCCAATTTGCTGAGCGCTCTTCAGAGGAAACGTACAAAATTTCTTTCCCCAGTTTATGTACCCATACGCACACGTATATTCACAGAAACACAAACACATATACACATAAATACTCAATTACAAGGACGTACGAGTATAGGTGTCCATATAGATGATCATCAACCCCTGGACATCACTGCCTTGAATCCGAGGATTCACAAGGTCCGTTACTTGGTTTCTATGGCGTATAAGAGACCAAAATTACAACATTACCCTTAAAAGGGATCCCAGGCCATCACAGGATTACTCATTTACAGCTAAGTGGACTGGAGCAACGTGAAATGAAGTATTTTGCTCGAAAACACAACACACCGCCCGGTCCACAAACCGAAACCACGACCTTACAGTAGTAATAAATACTAATCGTTTCTACTCTAGGTACAACGCCCGAAATTTTGGGGGAGGGGGGGCCAGTCGATTAGACCGATCCCAGTACGCAACTGGTACTTAATTTATCGAACGCGAAAGGTAAATTCGACCTCAGGGGAATGTGAACTCAGAACGTAATGACAGACGAAACACCTATTTCTTTACTACCCACAAGGGGCTAAACACAGAGAGGACAAAGAAGGACAGACAAACGGATTAAGTCGATTATATCGACCCCAGTGCGTAACTGGTACCTAATTTATCGACCCCGAAAGGATGAAAGGCAAAGTCGACCTCGCGGAACTTGAACTCAGAACGTAACGGCAGACAAAATACCGCAAAGCATTTCTCCCAGACTGCTAACGTTTCTGCTAGTTCGCCGCCTTAGTAATAAATAATGATAAATAATAAATAAATTTATTAATCCAATTTACATCGAATATTTTTTTACCGATTACAATCAGTAAAGATTACAAAAAACTTTTTTCAGAAATTTCCTAAAAAATCGGATAAAGCCCTTTGGCTGCATGGCTGATTTGGGCAAGTTGGTAGGAGGTCAAAAAATAAAAAATAAAAAGGTCAATAATTATTAAAAAAGAAAGAAACATTCTTTGCATGCAAGCAAGGCAGTCAAAAACGTATATAAAAAGTAAATCTCTTTAAGTCTGGAAATAAAAAATATTACGAATGTTATAAATACTGTAGGTCTATAAAATAAAGTTTATAAATGAGCTTGGTTCAGCAGAAGGTGGGTTTTTAATTATTTTTTTGAAATCTGACAGCGAAAACTGGTTTTAGCGTTCGTGGTAAAATATTATTCTATATACTAATACTGTTATAAATAAAGCTTTTTTGACTAATTGATACTCGACAAAAGAGCGTTTCAAGATTCAAGTCAGCAATACCTCTTGTTTGGTAATTAAGGGGGAGAGAATGGCGACGGATAATTTCATAGAAATAAGTATGGCAGTGATGATGAAATATTTTGTGGAACTTGATGGCAGAGTAGTATGTATATATGAGTGCAACAATATATATGAATTGTGTGTGTGTATATATATAGGGTATGAGAGGAATTGGTGTCAAGAAGACCTAAAGGTGTCAGGTAATGCTGAGTAAGTGCTATGGACCGACTATAGTTTAGCTCCAGGTTCGATAATGATACGAATGAGGAGTTCAACGTAGGTCGTCTATTAGCATCTACATATATAAAAATTTACAGATAAAAAAATCCAAGGCGGTTAATATTTTTCAGAACACTTATAAAGAGGTCTTCCAGCTGTTTTCGGGATATTTTATATAACCCTTCATCAAAGACCTTAGCCACATACATACGCCTTCACATTTCCCATACATTGAGTCCAAGAATATTCACTCAACATACACAAACTGTTAATGAATTAAGCTATGGCAGTAGTGTATAGCTTTATTTGCGTATTTAAGCTTTCACCTGCTTGTCATTGATTAAACAATATATGTTTTATGTACAACCCAATGTGAATGGGAAGCAGCGAAATAAATATAAATATTAAGAAGCCATTGTTGTGACGTAAATATATTGCTTCTACGATTTCGATGAGTGGAAAGATGACGGAGACTCCCGACGGACCGTTTAAAAGTTTGTTGACCGCTCCATACATGTACGTGTGTGTATGTGAGAGAGAGAGAGAGAGAGAGAGAGAGAGAGAGAGAGAGAGAGAGAGAGAGAGAGAGAGAGAGTAGGATTGTTACTGCGTTAGAAGTAAGTAATTGAGGAAAGAATTTCAGGGGAAAGAATCAGATGTGGAAAACGGTAAAGGCAAGGAAGGGAGGAAGTAATGTATGAGAAGGTCAGAAGCCTGGAATGCAACGTGAATGAAATAGGAAGAAACAAATAATTGAAGATGAAACGGTAGCATAGTCCATCTTTAAGTAAGGTAAAAAGGAAAGCTGAGGAGTTGAAAGAAATGGGAGAAAAAGTGGGAAACGGTAAGTTTGGAAGCGAAGATTAAGAGGCAGTGTACATAGAAAAATATTTAGTTATTAAGGGCACTCACTATAATGATTTCAAATTTTGTCACAAGAGCAGCAACTTTCGGGGAGGGAATGAGTCGATTACATCGAGCCCAGTGTTCAACTGGTACTTATTTTATCGACCCCTAAAAGATGAAAAGTAAAGTCGACCTCGGCGGAATTTGAGCTCAGAACGTAGCGACGGGCGAAATACCACAAGGCATTTCGTCCAGCGCGCTAACGATTCTGCCAGCTCGTCGTCTTAAGGGCACTCACTTAAGCTTATATGTGCGCCTGTATACCTATACACCTGGTAGATAAAGAATATTCGTAATTTATAGAATTTATTGGAAGGAAAATAAACGCTTAAGAGAACGGAATGAAAAGGGAAATAGATTCTGAGGAAGTTCAAGCATACATTCATTCTAGTAGTGCGGAGGTTCACAAACTGAAGATAAGCCATAACGTAGGTTAACAACGCTGTCCGAGTCAGTGAAGTTGCTGTGCGAGTTAAGTTTATTGCTTACCTGTTTCGAGGCTCAGGACGTTGTTACAGATATCTAAGATATGTAAAGACTTTATAGCTACTGAACATTTGCAAACTTTTACAGATATCTCTCAGCATGACTATTAGCCTTGAAAATCGATATATTTTAGACATTTACAGCGGCTTCGTCCTTATTATTCGGTTTACAGTTGTGTAGGCTATCATTTATTCTTCAACATTACAATTATCCGAAACAAATATCTAATCTGTGCAATAATTGATTTTGTATTTAGAAAGAAAGGATGGAGGAATGTTGTGAATGGGGCTGTCAAATGTAAGAAGACAACTAATACAGAGTTCAACCCACCTATTGGCACCTTCAGTAAGAAAGACTTTCTGACAGGCAAAGAGACAAGACTACTGTGCCTGTATTAAGCTTCAAAATATCTGTCAATACAGTATTTCAAAGTCAACAAAGCCACACTTCTTCAGTCTATAGAAAGCATCCTTTTCTATAGAGCTGAAAGCTGAGCTGTGAAGAACGAGTTTAAAACTTACCCTCAAAGCTAAAGACATCAAAACATATGGTGTCAGTACATGACTAAGGAGGAGATTTTTAGACACTTCGTACCTATGTTTGCGTGTGTATACGTGCATGCTTATTTGTGTGTGTGCAATTTCTGTATTCTTTGTCTAAAAAAAGACGGGAGAGACTCCCAACGCACCGTTTCAAAGTTTGTTGACCGCTCCATGCAGGTATATGTGTGTGATGCGCGCGCGCGCGCGCGTGTGTGTGTGTCTACAATTTTCGAGAAGAGTGAACAGTCTGTTTGCTCTTGCTTTTTGTCGGAGAGTGGAGAGGAAGACAAAGGGAGAGAGAGAGTAGTATTGTTACTGCGTTGGGAATAAGTAATTGATAAGGGAATTTCAGTGAAAGGAATGAGATGTATTGCTCATTCCTTCTATTGTATGATATGTAGTGACCGGCAAAGCCTATCCTGTATTGTTTCTCAATACATGATAGACCTTGTCGGCCACTACTATCATGATAAACACTAGGCCATATAAAATGTAATATTTTAGCGACTTCTGGACTCTGATAGAGGACGAAGACTACTCAACTACAGTGACTAGTGTCCATCACAATATGAAATTGAAGACGAAACTGAGGGCAGAGATCCTTGACGAGTCGTTTTGAAACACCTCGGTTCCAAAGAGCTCTTCCAGCGTAAGATCTTTATGTATATATATATATATATATAAAATGTTATATATATATATATAATGTTGTGCCTGGAGGGTCATTTTCTTTTTGTGCCTTGTAACACACTCACCGGTATAATTTCCACTTATTTCTTATTTTTATTTTCCTAAAATTTTCGTTACATCTTGCAACCTTTTCAATAGTCTTGACTGTCCGTTATTTACACTGCGTTCCTTTTTGTTTGTTTGTGCGTATGTGTGTGGGTCAGTGTGTGTGTCTATGCCTATGCATGCATGCATGCATGTACGTATATATGTATACACACATACATACGTACATGCATGCATAGGCATAGGCATACACAGACACACACACACAGACGCACGCGCACACACACACACACACACACACACACACACACACTGACTGCCACAAATGCGCACAAACAAACAAAAAGGAACGCAGTGTAAATAACGGACAGTCAAGACTATTGAAAAGGTTGCAAGACGCAACGAAAATTTTAGGAAAATAAAAATAAGAAATAAGTGGAACTTTTACCGGTGAGTAAGGCACAAAAAGAAAATGACTCTCCCCAGATACAACAGAATATGCTTCAACACACAAACTCATATAAAGAATCTTGCAAACCATATCCAAAAACGAAATATATATATATATAATCTTCTATCAAAATGTATGATAATCTTTCGTAATAATCGTTTGAAATATCTTTCAAAACTAATTAATTTATTTCCAGATGTTTGCAGAACTTTCGTCTATGTAAATGTTGTGATGAATATATGAGACAAAATCTATGAGACAAAATAAACACGTTATATTAAGCAGCATTTTTCTTTGAATAACAGCCTCGTAGGCTGAAGTCATAAGTGTGTCTCTCTGTCAATCTCTCTGTGTCTGAGAGTATTCATTATATGAATATATCTATTATGCACTTTTCCATGACCCATAATGCCGTCTCTACAAAGGAAAAAGGAAATTTAACAGCTGGCATTTCCATCATTAATATTTATGTCGTAAAGATTTTTCCCTTAGCAATCTAATCCAGCTTCAAGTACGGCTTATGTGTGTATCACGTGATAAACGTCTACGTTTCTGAAGTCAGTCTGCTAATGAGTAGTCTTGCCTTATGTACTATTTCCGAGCATTAGTGGGCGTAGTGGTAACACAGAACCTGTAGTATTAAAAAGTATTTCACTGTTTTGTGAGAAGCGAATATTTTCGCCTTGATAGTTGTATTCTTGGGGTTATTGGATTAGTCACGAATCACTAACGATATGTGATACACATAATGAATAAACATTAAACCAAATTTTGTCCATTTGCCATGAAAGCTTCTTTGTTAGCTTTCTGAAGGAATTGTATCCACTACAGTGCTCTTTAATCATTTGTCATTCAAAGCTGACTATGAAACTTTAATTGTAGTTTCCTAAAATATCACTTTATAACATTTATAATGAGAATGTTTAATACTAATCTCTCTTGTGAAGTAATATCAATTTCTTAGATTAGCGCAACGGCATACATTTACAGAAGTAGGTTTGTCGTCGTTTGAATTGACCTCATTATATGACTGGTACTTGTTTTATCAAAGCTGAAGCACGGTCTAACTGAGAAACCTAAATATTTTGAGCTTTGACTGATGGTTTGTGTTTCTTATATTTGGTTCGAATATTCTTTCTGTAAATTACAATGGAAGAGGACGTCTGGCATGCGTACATATAGACAGACAGACAGACAGACAGACAGACAGACAGAGAGACAGACAGACAGATAGATAGATAGATAGATAGATAGATAGATAGATAGATAGATAGATAGATAGATAGATAGATAGATAGATAGATTATACTATATTCTTTCATTGTTTTATTTGTTTGAGTCATTTGACTGTGGCCATGCTGGAGCACCGCCCTTAGTCGAACAAATCGACCCCACGACTTATTCTTTGTAAACCTAGTACTTATTCTATCGGTCCCTTTCGCCGAACTGCTAAGATACGGGGATGTGAAAACGCCAGCATCGCTTGTCCATATATATATATATATATATATATACGACGAGCTTCTTTCAGTTTCCGTCTACCAAATCCACTCACAAGGCTTTGGTCGGCCCGAGGTTATAGTAGAGACACTTGGCCAAGGTGCCACGCAGTGGGACTAACCTGGAACCATATGGTTGGTAAGCAAGTTACTTACCACACAGCCACTCTCACGCCTATAAAATATATATAAATATTCTGTATACATATATATCTATAACACACACAGATACACACATATATATTACATCTACTTATCTGCGCGCACGAGTATGTAGCGTAGTTACATAATGCGAGAGAATCTGAGAGTTTCTTGGTATGAACTTTCACACTATAGTATGGTAAAAGACAGGTACATCTACAAATCTGAGATGAGGAATGTCAAAAGCAGTAGTTGAGAGATTAAAAACAAAGTCGACAACGATGAGATAAAAATTCAGGAACTTAAAAAGATTATTTTGGCAGCTTCTTAATAGAGAGGCTCATCACTCTTCAGAGTTCAACGAGTTTTCACATACTGACACGAGTTAATTAATTCGGAGTGCACGGTTAAGTCAATTACATTGCACACAGTAATTTTATGTAATCGGCCCTGGAAGGTTGCTGGTCAAAAACTAGCATGGTGTAATTTGAGCTCACAGTGTAAATGAGAGTAACTAAAAAGAACAGCAAAACAGTATACGAATTTTCTCTAAATTTCTAAAGGCAGTAATGCTGAGGGGAGGAGGACGTCGATTGCATCGAAGCCAGTACTTGACTAACACTTTATTATTGAACTTGAAAGGATGTAAGGCAGTGTTGGCTTCGGCGGGATTTGAGCTCAAAAAATTTAATAATAACGATGTCATGTTCAGTTTTGGGCAATCGTTGAAAAGGAACTATAAAATTGATTGATGAGGTTTATTAGTGGGAACTAATCAAATAGCTCTTTAATAGTTCGGTAAACTCATTCCTATGATAATCTTGCAGGGCGACTCAGGTCGCTTCGGAGGTGGATGAGTGTATGGTGCTAAAGACTAGAAATGACTGCGAAATATCGATATCTGTCACTCTCTTTAACTTCAGGGCCGATTTCCTTCCGCCTAGCTTTGAGATGTGCTGTGTTTGGAAATACAATATGTCTCTAAAGAGGTTTCCCTTACACGAAGTATCACACCTTCACAGCGTTTAATAACACATATAAATACATTAAATATCTCACACATGTGTATGTATGTGTGTGTATGTGTGTGTGAGGGGGAGTACATGTACTACAGCTTGAAGGGTAAATTCGTAGCAAAAGAGTGATAGTGCTTCGTAGCAAAAGAGTGATAGTTTCACGACAAACCAAAAGTCATTGATAGATCAATTCAAGGCAATAAAGATAGATTTGCGCCTGAAAATACATCAAGTCCTCCAAAAGCAGTGTCCTGTCCACCTTCCCGTTGGCCCTTATATATACTCTTCTATCTATCATTCCTCCCACCCATCCACCTACTCTGTCTTCCCATCTATTTATCTTTCTGTCTATTTTTCTGTCTGTCTATTGTTCCTCCCACCCATCCAGCTTATCTATCTTTAGCATTTTCGAGATGTAGTCTAGTAAATGAAATTGTTGTTATAGTTAAACGCTGACTCACCCCTGAGTCGACGAACATCTTATTAAAAGCACTCAAGCTGGGATGATTATACCAACAAGCTGACGTTTGTTTAGACACAATATATATAGGACTACATTATTTAGTGTTCTTCTCGCCTGAAAGACTTCACGTGTGCACACAAGTGTTTATTAGTGTTTCCATGTAGGTACAGGCTAATCTATTAAGTAAATGACCACCATTGCGAATGATCGTAGCCTAGTAATTAGGGTGCTCAACTCATAATCGTAAGGTGCTAGGTTCGATTCCTAAACCAGGATGCGTGTTGTACCTTTAAGTAAAGCACTTTATTTTATGTTCCTTCAATCTATTCAACTGAAATAGAGTCTACTACTAGGACCCTCTTCTCTCTTTTTCTCCTTCCCCCTCCCTCTCTCTCCCTTCTTCCAGCTGTCACATCCTCAGTGTTCCGCGGGGTCAAGAGTGTAAGTGTCGAGAGAGAGAGAGAGAGAGAGAGAGAGAGATCGGTACCTAAAACAACTAGTGAAAGCGTAGTGCCATCTACCGGATTTATACTCACTTGTGAGTGACGGCTAAGCTTTTAAGCTTTTTAAATAACTACCCTTTATAATGTGATGATTTCTTTTGAAAAAAATGTCACTACTTCTATTGACGTGTTTTCTGAGATTTTTTCTTTTTTTTTTTTTTTGTTATTGTTATTTTCGCTTCTTTTATTATTTTGCTTCTCTTATTTTTCAGAACGTTTACAATGTATTTTCCATTTTTTCTTTCTTTCTTTTTTAAAAAAAAAAAAACTTGAAATCTACTTCAATTTCGATATCACTGACATTCATCTTCATCTTAACACCGTTGCGCATTTCAAAACAACGTTTAAATAGCATTCTAAATACTCTGTGGCAATTCAGAAAACTCATGAACATATTCAATTAATTTTCTTGAAAGCAGAGCAGTCAACGCAATTAATTCATTAGAGGAATAAAATAAAATGAAATAAGAAAGCATGACAAATCCATCATGATTTAAAACGTTTGAATGAAAATAGGAAAATTAGCTTCAGCGCGGCCAAGAGCTATCAACAACGAAATTCTACGAGAGGTTTAACTCAAGAATAACTTAAGGATGTTAGATTGAAAAGCTAAACCAGAGAAAATTAATAAATTTTCAATTATGTGTGTGTGTGTGAACATATGTGAATATATATATATATATATATATATATATATATATATATATATATATATATATTTATATTTATATATGTGTGTGTACGTATGTATATATATATATATGTGTGTGTGTATGTGTATGTGTGTGTGTGTATGTGTGTGTGTGTATGTATATATTAGAAGAAATAAGGTACTCAGAAATCTGGATGGTTTTATATTTACAGATATTTATTAATATGTTACATGTTTTTATAAATCATATATTAGCACTCGCGTCCACTCTAGTGGAGTTACTAAATTCTTGTAAACGCAAGAGAGATGTGGAATAAAAGTGTATTTATACATTTTTAAGATTACTGAATTGAAATTGCTGTATGCAAAGGTTCAAAACTAGGCTAATCTAAGACAGAAGTTACTACAAGCATTCGATAACATACAAAATTAAAAACAATACATATTTTTAACTTTATAGATTTAATTCCATTTTTAAGTAACTGTATAAGAAAAAGGGTGCAGAATGTTAGCAAATTTTTAAACATAACAAAGAATTAATATGTTTTGTTAGATAAAATAAATCGAAGCTGAAGTTTCTCCTTTTTAAAAACATCATAAAGATCTTGAAGGCACTTGACTTCTCGTTCGACATTCTGATTTGTTCTGGGAATTTCCAGTTTTTATGGTTACCGTCTCCAAATGTTTTTTTACAGAGTTCAATGAACTTGCAGGCTACCACATAACTTCTGATAATCATGTGCATTAAACATTCGGTCAGTAAACCAAAAATCCGCCCAGCTGTAAGAGATGAATCGACAAACATTGAGAAGCAAGACTCCTTTCTCCGGTAGAAAAATAAATTCTAAAAGAGCTAGTATTGCTCGAAAACTCCATCTTACATTACTTAAGTTGGGTATTTTTGGAAACTTTACAGTAGGAAATTTTTCGGTTTCATCAAAGAAACGAAAAAATCTGGTCAAATGAAATAGAAACTTCATGTCATCTCACCATCCTGCCGATTCAGTAATCTTTTCTTCGCCATTGTTGAAATTAGCCTGGAGTTGCTCATAATTAGTTATGAGATCTGGGATGAATGTATATTTAATATTCTTTTCTACTCTAGGCACAAGGCCTGGAATTTGGGGGAGGGAGATTAGATCGACCCCAGTATGCAGCTGGTACTTAATTTAATTGACCCCGAAAGGATGAAAGGCAAAGTCGACCTCGGCGGAATTTGAACTCAGAACGTAAAGACAGACGAAATACCTATTTCTTTACTACCCACAAGGGGCTATACACAGAGGGGACAAACAAGGACAGACAAACGGATTAAGTCGATTACATCGACCCCAGTGCGCAACTGCTACTTAATTTATTGACCCCGAAAGGATGAAAGGCAAAGTCGACCTCGGCGGAATTTGAATTCAGAACGTAACGACAGACGAAATACGGCTACACATTTCGCCCAGCGTGCTAACGTTTCTGCTCGCTCGCCGCCTTGAATGTATATTCAATATTGGGAGTTCGTTATCCGAAGAACTCTATCAAGTGACAACCAATAAATTGCGGTTATTTTAAACCCTTTTGAGCAAACAGTCTTTGCAACTGAATGACAATGCCATTTCTTTTCCCAGTATTCAAACTCGTTATATCGTGACAATCATCTTTACACAGTTCCATAAATTGTATTCATCTAAAACAGCTGCTATTCCTTTCACATCAGTATCGGCTTTTCCCTTTGATAATTGGAGTTCTTCTAACTTAATCTCTCACTGTTCATTCTTTAAAACTAGCACTTGGTATTCTTGGTCATCAAAACGTTTACCATCAAAATGCAATGACCAATTTTCTAAATGTAGTGTTTCCTTAATTTTCTGTTTTAGTTTAACAGCTTCTTTGATAGTCGATCTGTAAATACCAGATTGGGAAAGAATCTTGACATTGATTCCCACTTGAGATAATTGTGGACAAATTGTTGCTGCGTTTTGGGTTGATAGCTTGGAAGATATTACTAACTTGGTTGCAGTTCCTGTTCTACTGTACTACCTCATTGTGTGGATTCTTCATCTGAATTTTCGGACTCTTGATATTCACTTTCAGTTTCTGCTTCAGACGTTGACGATGACACTGGAGTTGCTTTGGTTGAAGTTGGCATTAAGGACACTTATCTTCTTTTGGGTGGATAGATAGCTTTGGAACTAGCTGCCTTTCCAGTTGCATACCTAACCAGTTCTTTGCTTTCAATTTAAAGATAATATAACCTTCTATCCTCACTATACAGCCATTCACCGTTTTCCTTTGTGATGTCAATAATTCCTTTCAATGAATCGTATTTTTCTCGTTTTACACATTTATGACAGGTATTCAGCACTGTTTCTACTTTTGCTTCTACATTTTGAATTGATAAATTTGGGAAATTTAATTTCTTTTGCCATAAAAAGTTACTTCTGTCGAAATCTCCTCTGTTCTTTCTTTCCTTCCTTTGATGGTACCTCCAAGGAACAGATAGCGATCGACAATTTGAAGTTTCATTGGTATCTTGAAGTTGTCTTCCAAGGAATGCTCTTCTATAGGAACAGGTTTTCTTTTCCTATGTGAGGCTTGAAATTGCACGTCCAGACTTTTTGTTTTTTGAGTGACACAAGCGCTTCTCTTATGAGACATTATTTTAGATATTCTAGTTGGATACGCCTACTATTCTGAAAGACAATTAATATAGTCAGAGATTTTAGCGTCACAGAACTAAAAAGGAGAGGAAGAGGATATTTCCTAAAGTAGAGCTTATGTTAAAAACTCTATAACTCTTAAACTACTTAAACTAAAAAGCTATAATTTGAGATATACTGCTTCTGCATTGCATTACGTCAGCACAACAAGTGGTGTTAGATTTCTTCAGTTGGGGGTGAAGTCTTTTTTTTTTAAAGACTTAAAATAAAGGTTATTTTCCTTATATGAAATTTTTCATCGACTTTTGATACAGGAAATTGTTTATTTCCCCAAAAAATCAATAAGTCATAGCCATAATATATATATATATATATATATATATATATATATATATATAGTGTGTGTGTGTGTGCGTGTATGCATATATGTATGTATGTGAGAAGACGTGTAGTCTAGTGGCTAAGGTGCTGTAATCCCGATCGCTAGATCGTGGGTTCTATTCTCAGACCGGCGACGCGCTCTGTTCATGAGCAAAACACTTATGGTCATGCCGAAATAGATAAAAATGAAGATTTTTTTTTAAATGTCATATGAGAAGGGGAATGTTTTTATGTATATTCCAAATTTGTGAAATCGATGTCGCTGGCGTTGAATTTTGGCAATATTTGTAGGCTGGATGCTTGTTGTTGTGATGCTGGTGGTAGATCAGGTTAACCTTAATCGAGCTGGAAGACATCGATTTCACAAATTTGGAATATACAAAAAACATTCCTCTTCTCATATGACATTCTTTTTTAAATCTTCATTTTCATCTATTTCGGCGATGATTATTCCAGTTATTCGATCAACTGAGCTAGCTTCTCATTGAATTATATTGCATGTAGTTGAGTATTTCACAAGTACTAGTAGCTTTATCGTAATTCACAAGCGAAACCAGCAAGACGCAATGTGTATACTACACAGGGTTGACAGTAAGAGTGAAAGCCGTCGGTCGGATTTGCACCAGTGCTTCAAAGTTTGGCTCTTTGAATTGCAGGTACAATCCACTGATAGGATTCATGTGTTTTCATCTACACTGAAGCTATAGTAGAAATTATTTGGCCAAGAAAGAAGCCAAACATTGGAAACGAACCTATGACCTTGTGATTGCAGAGTGAATGTCTTAAGTCACCAGCCATGCCCACAAAAACAAACAATGCAACTGAATTAGTTTAAACTGTACAACGAATGAATATGTTGCAGTTGTAGGTATTTAATTGTTATCATTGAGATAGTGGATACATTCTTTATGTGTTTTCACTTATGCAAATATACTGTTTAAATGTATGTGCTATGTAATATTTGCTAAATCTTTTCTAATTGGATTTTATAACATAATTATATTTATGCCAAGTTATTGAGTCTCTTGTTTATCATTATCATGTCGATGCTTATCACTCTCTCACTATATATATAAGGGGTGAAGAGAGAGGGAAGAATGACAGGCTTTTACAGCTACGACAAATTTAGCAAAGCGTTAATGGCCATATCTAAAGAGTTTAATTTTAAAATTAACGTCAACATAGATATCGTCAAAAATAGTGGCGAGCTGGCAGAAACCTTAGCGCGCCGGGCGAAATGCTTAGCGGTATTGCGTCTGCCGTTACGTTCTGAATTCAAATTCCGCCGAGGTCGACTTTGCCTTTCATCCTTTCGGGGTCGATTAAATAAGTACCAGTTACGCACTGGGGTCGATGTAATCGACTTAGTCCCTTTGTCTGTCCTTGTTCTTCCCCTCTATGTTTAGCTCCTTGTGGGCAATAAAGAATTAGATATCGTCAAAAATTTCTCGAAGTGGATTGACTTGACTACAAGCAGATACTAACTAACTCTACAGGAATTTCAATGAAGATATAAAATACATAAACAAAAATTCTAACCATCTTCCCATAAATATACAAAGCTTGATAACAAATGTACATATTCAGTTGAGAAGCAATGATACACATAGTAGTAATTACCCCTCGCTGTGTAAGTCGAAACTCGTGGCCCTCCGTCGGTTACGATGACGAGGCTTCCAGTTGATCTGATCTACAGAACAGCCTGCTCGTGAAATTAACGTGCAAGTGGCTGAGCACTCCCCAGATACTGGTACCATTAACGTAGTTCACGGGGGAGATTCGGCGTGACACAGAGTGTGACAAGGCTGGCCCTTTGAAATACAGGTACAACAGAAACAGGAAGATAGAGTGAGAGGAAGTTGTGGTTAAAGAGTACAGCAGGGTTCACCACTTGCCCCTGTCGGAGCCTCGTGGAGCTTTAGGTGTTTTCACTCAATAAACACTCACAACGCTCAGTCTGGGAACTGAAACTGCCATCCTACGACCGCGAGTTCGCTGCCCTAACCACTGGGCCATTGAGCCTCCACAAGTCAAAATTATCAGGTCATCCCTTAAGTTCTGTCCGAATTTTGAATAAAGAGAACAAGTAATCAAATGTTATATTTCAATGAAATTTAATCATCAATGTACTTTTCCTGATTATCTATGATTTCCTTCCATCTATTTACAAGATTTCTAATCCCATCAATGTAAAATTCTTCTGGTTTCAAAGCGAAGAACTCTGAAATGTCAGTTTCGATCTTCTCCTGGCTTGCGAAAGTTATGTCCCCCAAATGATTGTGTAAACTACGAAACAAATGGTAGTCTGAAGGAGCAAGGTCGGGAGAATAAGGTGGATGAGGAATTTTTTCCCAACCAAGCTCTTCGATCTTTTGTGATGTGATCTTTGCAGTGTGGGGTCGCGCATTCTCCTGATGAAACATCACTCCTTTTCGATTCACTAAAGCGGGTCTTTTTTTTCTTCAAAGCTTGGTTGCACGCTCTAATTGCTGACAGTAGACTTGAGCATTGATTGTTGCATTAGGTGGTAACAATTCAAAGTGAATTACTTCTTTGCAATCCCACCAGACAGAGAGAAGAACCTTTTTACCATGACGTTCCCTTCTTGGTTGTGGTTGAGCTTTTTCATTTTTACCAAGCCACTGTTTTCGACGTTTAACATTTCGATAGAAGATCCTTTTTTTTCGTTACCAGTTACACGTCTATCCAAAAAGGGTGAAATGAGTTCGCGAGAACTGAGAGAGGAGCAGATGTCAACTCGGGATTTGTGGTTGCTTTCGGACAATACGTGAGGCACCCATTTTCCAAGTTTAGGAAACTTTCCAAGTTGTTGAAGATGACGATGAACAGTTGTATGGTTTGAACTAAGCTTTATTGCCAATTCTTCAAATGATAATGCAGGATTTTCAAGTAATGCCTCAAGGAGCTTATCAAACTCAACTAGATATGCTGTTCGATCTTCATCTTCAAGGCTGAAATCTCCTCTTCTGAATTTTGCAAACCATCTTCTACGACTTCTTTCATTCAAGCATTCTTTCCCATACACTGAGTGCACGTTTCAAGTCGCTTCAGCTGCAGAGTTTCCTTTTTTGTACTCATAAAGCATTATGTGCCTCATATGCTCTTTGGATACTTCCAAGTTAGAAAGAGTTTTGATCAAAGAAATTTTAATTCTATTATTCTGTAAAATAATATTTAATTAGCTTAAATGTACACAAATGCATAAAAATAATTTTTAATACCATTAGACATTCTAAAATGCTATTAAATTTCGTTCAATTTTAAAAAAGGGTAAAATCGGACATAACTTATGGGAGGACCTGATAATACAGAAACATTTCCCTCAGCCCATCAACAGATCGAAGTTCTATTTTGTTGTACACTCCAGTTCTGCCTTGGCAACTGAAAAACAGAATAATTCATCTATTTTTTATCGCTTGAAGGATAAAACATACCAAGAAAATTTGAATAACGACGGAGTGAATCTTTGCCTTCAAGAATGTGAATAGGAAGAAAACGAAATCCGTCTCATATATATATATATATATATATCAACAATTGAGGGTAAAATTAATTAATTAATCAATTTCACCAAGTGTTCAGTATGTAAAAGGACCATTTAAGGCGAATTCAAAATATTACATTATATAATTAGGGCTTAGTAAAATAAATTACTTTGCCACATACTGAACTGAGAGAAATTTTCTTTAAGTAGTAGAAATGCTAAGAAAAATTTTTTTTGGCTGCTATTTCTACTAAGTTCAGTATGTGGCAAAGTAATTTATTTTACTAAGCCCTAATTATATAATATATATATATATATATATATATATACATACACATACATACATATATATATATATATATATATACATACACATACATATATATATATATACATACATACATATATATATACATATATACATACATACATACATACACATACATACATACATACATACATACATACATACATACATACATATATACCGGTGTGTGTGTGTGTGTGTGTGTGCGTGCGTGCGTGCACGGTCATTCATACAAGCATGATGCATACATAGATATATACATACATACATAGAGACACGCATACACACACATATAGGCATAATTAATCTCGCAAGTATAAACACGTTCGATTTCTCAGCTTCTACTAACTTAAAATTGAGGAACCTCTCCCATTTTTGTTCAAGATATATTTTTACACCCCTACTACACAGTTTGCTTATAAATCATTCACCTTGTCTACACTTAGGTAAACCGAAGAACATAAAATATGTAATACCGTCCGTATACAAATCGAATTACGATAATATAATTTTGAAATGGGAACGCATGCTTCTATGTAATTTGTATCAGTTCGGTATCTCAACAATTTTGCCATTCAAGGGCGGTGCCCCAGCATGGCCTCAGCCGGATGGCTGAAACAAGTAAAAGAGTAAAAGAGTAAAAGAGTATTTCCTGACTCCATATCGGACAGTGAAGAGTTGATCTGAAGCAACAACAAAATATTATACACGATTTGGGAGAAGTTGGTAACAACTAAGGCAGCAATAGACACTATACTTTCTCATTTCTCGGGCATTGCAATGGGGTAGATACCATAGTACATACATACATACATACACACACACAGACACACACACATACATACATACATACATACATACGCACACAGAAACAGACACACACACACACACACACACACACACAAATATATAGTGAACTATTCCCCGATGGTAAGATAAAAAATGTGCTCCATCTGGCGGGAAATAAATATTATTTAATAAACGCAGTATATATTATTATTACTTACCACTTTATACGTTGTTTTGATCACATGAAACTATTAGTAGCTCATAAAAATATATATTGTGTTTATCAAATAACATATATATATACACATATATATATAGTGAGAATTTACAAAAAAAAAAAAAAAAAAGACGAAGACGGGTGTGTAAACAACAAACGCTCGGGAAGGGAGAAATTCTATTACGTTTCGAGAAGAAGGTGGTAAAAATAGTACTCGAATATCAAAGATAGAGTAATAAACTTTTTGTTAAAGCTGCAAAATTATCACAGAACTGTTTCTCAGAGTTTCACGTTCCTGTTCGTCGGACAGTTGTAATATATATATATAATTGCTTTGAGAAAGAATATGATTGATCAGAGATTCTCTCACAAAGTTAAGGTTTGCACTAAGAAGTACTCAAGAGGAACTTGAGACAAAAAATACAATATGAAGAAACGTAAGATCAGGTAATTTAATCTATAAACATAACTTCAATTTTATTACTTACCCGTATATATATAGGTAAGTAATAAAAGCTAATAAATGTACTAAGAAGATTTATAGCCCACAACTGATCTCATCATAATAATTAACCTCCTCTATTATTGTTTAATTGTGTGTCTTTTACATATTTTAGTCAAGAGAAGAATAAGCGGGCGGGGAGCAGGAAGACAAGCAGCAAGGGAAGAAGAGGAAGGAGGAACAGGAGAACGAGGGCGACGACAAAGTGGACAACGGCGAGAAAGAGAGATGCCTATACTGTAGCAAGCCCTTCCAGGCGTGTGAGATGAGTTGAACCCTTCGTTCCCTTTGCAACGTTGGCCATCGTCGACTTTTCTCCGCTTTTCACGACTCTCGGCTATCTTCCTCCCCAGGTCTTATCGGTTTTGAATTGTCATCAATACTTCTGTAACTTTGCTTTTTTCTAGGTAGGAGTGTTAGCCCTACCCAAAATCATTTTTACCTCTAGGAAGAGGTGCTCCATGTTAGTCTTCTCTCTATCCTTTGACCTGTTCACTCTGGGAGGCCTTACAAGAAGCTTGCACTACGCTGGTACAGCTCTCAGAATCATTGAGGCACACAAACCTCCATACCGCAACAAGGACTGGACATTGTGTTGAAAACTAGCGAGATGGATGGGACCTGAACAGATTGATCGAGTCTTGACATCTGCAGCAGGAAGAGCGAAAGCGAGGAACAGACTGGTGTCCCTATTCGAATATTAACTTTCAACGGAATGAGTTTGGCTAAAAGCACCACAGACCCAGTCGGTTGGTTGAAACGGAGCGCTCAATTTCATCCTTTCTACTGGAAGTACAAGGCCTCAAATTCGGGAAAAGGGATTAAGTCGATTACATCAATCCAGTATGTAACTGGTACTTATTTAATCGATCCCGAAAGAATGAAAGGCAAAGTCAATCTCAGCGGAAATTGAACTCAGAACATGAAGACGGATGAAATACTGCAAAGCATTTTGCCCGGCGTGCTAACGATTCTGCCAGCTCGCCGCCCTGAGCACCCAATATAATATATTCTCAAGGAAGAAACAAAATCAAAACTGATGCTTCTTATTAAATACCAGCCGACCATGTGCCGTCAAAAATGACGGCTAATTGTAATATTTTATATATAAATAAGGTATAAAATAAGGTACATAATAATCACACATACAAACATTCACATACTTCTCTTGTAAACGTACACACATACAGACATATACTTACACAGAGTTGAAACGCTGATTTTTTTCATCCCTTCCTTATCCATCTATCACCCCTTCCTTTCTCCATTGCTATTACTTTCTCTCACTCTCTCGCAGTCAGGGCTATTACTCTTACTACTTCTCCTTCACTGAATTACTATATTCTCTCCTCTCCCTCCACTCTTACTACTCTTACTCCTACTCCGTCCTACTCCTACACTCCGTGATTTTCGACAAATATACATATATATATATATATATATATATATATATATATATATATATACATATATATGTATATGTACATATATATATATATATATGTATGTATGTATATATATGTATATGTATATATATATATATATATGTATATATATATATATATATATATTATATATATTATATATATATATATATATATATTATATATATATATATATATATATATATATATAAACACTACGCTCATTATTATATTAGGAGATTCTACTGTACAACCTGTTTCAATATCTGTTGCTTGCCAACTACGCTTATCGATAACGGAAGGATGAAGACTAAAAGGTAGTATTGTTACAGTTTGAACTCAGGACGTTAAAAAAGACGAAACTAGATATTTTACTGCACTTATTGTTGTGTACCAATTGATTTATCCATCCTCCTTGAACAAATATTATTGATTTATATTAATTATAAATGAAAACTTAGGAAAACACAATAAATTGGCACCTTGATAGACATAATTCAATATCTGCAGAAATATGCGATTTTATATGATTCGAGAGTAAGAAAAATAAATATCAGTTTAATGTGTCCGCCATTGTATAACGTAAAACATTAAAAGTTACAATAGTTCGTGTGATAACGAGCGAGTCTGGTTGTGCAACATTTGGAATATAATAACATAATGAATTGTGCTTAGCAATTAACTACACACACATACAGTAAATTTGACAGTGGCAAGTCCAGGGTTTGGAACAAGGAAAGATGAGTCATAGAAACGTATTGTAAAGTATATATATCTAGTAGATTCTGTACCATCTTTGCTAAATCCAGTGCTCCAGTAGATATAATTATTTTTTCTACAGCAATTCCCTTCAAAATGAAATGACCGTGAAGTATTGATTGTCAAAAGAAGAATATTGTATAAGCACGTTTCGTATCTGATAATACCTAAATACCATACTCTACAAAGAAAAGTAAGATTATAACAATACCGAACAGCT
Source organism: Octopus sinensis (assembly GCF_006345805.1). Taxonomy (NCBI): domain Eukaryota; kingdom Metazoa; phylum Mollusca; class Cephalopoda; order Octopoda; family Octopodidae; genus Octopus; species Octopus sinensis. The sequence goes on from NC_042998.1 coordinate 83,946,916, forward strand.
GAAATTCTGCTAAATCAATAAAGTGCGTTGACCAAAGCAGAAACAGCAGTATTTAAATGGTTGCATATGAGAGGTATCTTTGAATAGAAAACAAACTTTCGCGAGGCGAGAAGTACCTTAATATGATCAAATGCAATGGGATACTCAAAAGTAAACTTAAAGACAAAGCTTGCTGTAATATAATTTCCACATTACAGAGTGTGTGTTTATATGTACATGAAGGTAACTGCTTGAATACTTGTATAAGCGTGCGCATCTGTATTTTTCCATTTGAGAGTAATTCCTGGTTAGCCGATAAATAGAACATCTAGAAATGCACATGAAGCCTAAAATTACAAGAAGATTCGGCAGCGTAATAAAACTGGAATAAATTTATTTATCCTGTGCTTCATAAGAGCAATGAAATCCACTCAGAAAATTTAGATTTGCCACCCATGAACTGGTCGCCGAATCCAATGTATGTTGGATCATTTTTCATACATTGGTCTGTTGCGTGAGTGTGTGCGTTGTGTATGTGTGTGTGTGTGTGTATGTGAGATAAATTACAACTAAAGTTTATAGGAAAAAAAAACTCAATACTTATATTAAAGTCAAAGTTTTATATCTATTGGAGTAACTCTGACTTCAAGTAGTACTCTCATTGCTCATCCAAATACTGATTGAACCCTAGAACCCTAGAAAAAGGCAAAATTTGAAAACCCAATTAACCCAATATTTGCGCGCGTGCGTATGTGCGTACGTGCGTGTGTGTTAGACATTTTCCCCATCAGCTTTCGACATCCCAATGATTTCAGCGCTCTCTGATAGTAGTGATCTACACCGAGGCTACCAGGAAAGTTCCGGCTTATTCTGATGAACAGTTCAGCAAGTTCTTCTTTTTTTAACTCAGTCTTCTATACACCTATCACAACAATCTGCGTACAACTACAATCACTTCATCTATGCCTTACTGTCAGATTATTTCTTTCTCTCACATGTATCCACTTTATCTGTAATAAAGCATTTTCTCTTCTCGCTCTGGTCATTTATTGGACCAATCACGGTGAGGTACGACGTAGCAGATCTATTTACAAGTCCATGACAACCTATTTCTACTGAACTTATTTAAAATTCAATATATCAAACCTGCATGCCATTAGTTCAGCTCCAGTATGGATTAAGTTTAACGTCTTTTACATTATAACACTCAAAGTTGTGTGTTACTTTATTGCTGAAAGTACATCCATCAAGTAGCGTTAGATTTAATCGACTAAACGTCTCACATTTTTTCTTGCTTGATTTTTATTTTTATTTATTTAATTTTTTTATTTTTTGCCAAGTCCAACTGAGGTCAGCTTAGTCTTTAATCCTGTCCGAGGTCGATAAAATAAAGTACTAGTCAAGCGCCGACGTTATTGAGTAAACACTCAAAGCGGCGAGCTGGCAGAAACGTTAGCACGCTGGGCGAAATGCTTTGCGGCATTTCGTCTGCCGCTACATTCTGAGTTCAAATTCCGCCGAGGTCGACTTTGCCTTTCATCATTTCGGGGTCGATTAAATAAGTACCAGTTACGCACTGGGATCGATGTAATCGACTTAATCTGTTTGTCTGTCTTTGTTTGTCTCCTCTATGTTTAGCCCCTTGTGGGTAGTAATGAAATAGGTATTTCGTCTGTCGCTACGTTCTGAGTTCAAATTCCGCCGAGGTCGACTTTGCCTTTCATCCTTTCGGGGTCGATAAATTAAGTGCCAGTTACGTACTGGGGTCGTTCTAATCAACTGGTCCCTCCCCCAAAATTTTTCGGGCCTTGTGCCTAGAGTAGAAAAGGTTATTGAGCAAACACTCCATTCAAAATTGCTGGTCCCAAAATTAGAAACAACATTTATTATTATTATTATTATTATTATTATTATTATTATTATTATTATTATTATTATTATTATTCAGTAGTTTTATTTTTATAGCGAGTTTTCACTTCGCTACCAGGACTTACAAATACATACAGAAAATTGCACTACTGGGCACTGCACACATTCTACGCAAAACACTTTCAATACAGTAACCATAAAAGCATCACAGCAAACCACAGCACATACCCAAGGCACACAGAACAGCACTCGATAGTGTAGTGAAAGCAGGCTATAAAAATAAAACTACTGAATAATAATAATATTACTATTATTATTTACTCAAAAGATATTACATGCTAATTGAATTAGCTAGGATGTTATCTTGAGGTTTGTTGACAAGTCTCCTCAAATCTTAAAGATCTTTCTTTTCTGCTCGTCGACAATGCGTGTCTGAATTCGAATACCCTTCAAACTTGAAGGCAGTAGTTGGAGTGTTGTTTGAAGTGCATAAATTTCCACAGGGACAATTGACACCTTTGTCTTCTACAATCTCTTCATTTCTCATCAAATGCTCTCTCTCTCTCTCTCTCCTCTCTCTCCTCTCTCTCTCTCTCTCCTCTCTCTCTCCTCTCTCTCTCTCTCTTCTCTTCTCTCTCTCTCTCTTCTCTCTCTCTCTCTGAATTATTATTGTTGTTGTTGTTGTAATGGTGGGGTAGTTGTAATATTTTGTTACTAAATCTAATACATCTACATTCATCATCATCATCATCATCATCAATGTAATCGTCATCCCGAGGCGAAAATTATTGAAACGTAAATCTTGAAACCAAACAAATCAATTAATTAACTAATTATAAAATAGTGTAAGAATGTTATAATACGGTAGTAAGTATTCTTTCTAAGCATGTGTGCGTGTGCATAAGTGTGTATGCATATGTGTGTGTGTGTGCATGTGTGTACAGGTATTGTACAGGTATTTAACGGTTATTATAATTAGCATTATCGGGTATTGAATATATATAATTTATAGAAAATAGGAATGGTGTTCAATGCGTTATATATATATATATATATATATATATATATATATATATATATATATATATATACAGGGAGAGAGGTGGCTATTGCAGTCAAGCGTGACAGTATGATCAAGAATTATTATTTCAGTCATACATACACACATACATACATACATACATACATACATACATACGAACAACTTTTGTGGGTATAAAGAAATAAAAACGAGTTGCAAAAACAAAATACTTGAAATAGAATATTATTCTACTTCAAGAAACATTGAAAAACACCAATATTACAATTGTTTAGTTTCATCTCTTAATTTATAACAATGGGAAGAAAGAACCTCACGAAAATTTACGCGTAAATAGAGAATATGAAGAAGTGGAGGGAAACGAAATGAGAAAAGGGGAAAATTAAGTTGGCGCAAGAGTGGACGGCTTATAAGGGAGAACGTTTATTTGTCGTATTTGATAGCGAAGAGATAAGCAAAGAAATTAAGAAGTTTGTAAAAGAGAGTGAGATTACTGGTTAAATAAAATGAAATGGCATATTGTAGGGCGAAAGTAGCTGTAGGATTGAGAAGGCAGGGTTAAGTAAGAACAATCTGGTTTATTACAATTCATATCCGATAAAAACAATGTACAAAATTAGGAATTGTTGAATAAGGAAGTTTTGTAGAACTTCTATTGATAATCTAATGATGTTTATGATTTTTATTTTTGTAACAGGATTAGGAAGAATTTAGCTCAAGATGTCCAGACTGAAGATAGGATTAAACCACCTCTCACATTATGGCAGTTTTTTCTGTGTTTGCTATTTTTTGCTTTTAATATAGTTTTCTTTACCATGGCGGCGAGTTGGCAGGATCGTTAGCATGCCGGACAAAATACTTAGTGGCATTTCGCTCGTCTTGATGTTTTGGGTTCAAATTCCGCTGAGGTTGACTTTGCTTTTTATCCTTTCGGGGTCGATAAAACAAGTACCAGTCAAATACTGGGGGTCGATGTAACCCCACCCTCTCCCTAAAATGTCAGGCTTCTACTTTGGGTCAGCATGTATTTGTAGCATTTGTGGAAGCATATTCAGAAGATGAGATGCGAAGAAAACCAAGAGATTTTACAATTTGCAAGTGAAATGAACGAATTCAGTGGATTTTCTGTAAGTAGGAAGCTGTAAATTATCGAAGCTTACAGTGACATCTCAGACGCTAACTAAATTTATGTTTGTTTTGACCGTAATGTTTATGTTGAGGGCTTCAAATAACGTGTAAAGGATGAAGGTAAGTGTTGAAACCACAACGGATTAAAATTTTATCGAATTATAAACACAGCTGAGAATATAAGGAAACTTGATATGTAGAAATTTCAATATGTAACGACAGATGATATCATAAATCAACGAGTTTTTCAAACGCAAACTGACACTGGATAGCTCAATCAACCACTGTCAGTATATGTAAATTTCTGATGGTTGTAGAAGAGTGAAATTTCATTCAGTCTGACGCCAAAGACAATTACTCTTGTATTTGTTAGTCCTTCCTCTTGCAAACTTTTACTTTCGCAAAAAAAAAAATAATAAAAGGAAACTTTCACAGCAGAACATCAAAAGTTAATATTATTCTACAAGTGGGATTGGTTATATTGTTCAATAATAATTGCCTACGGGTAAAATGCTATTCACTGTCTCTTCAACATCGGTAGGAGTTTCGAGAGTGAGTAAAAATTATATTTTCCTCCGGGTGTGATCTGAGAGAGATTAAATAATCTCTTTGTGCAAAGTGGTTGAAAGAGCTTATGCGTTGATGTAGTTTGCTCTTACACGGGTGTAATCCGATGTAAGTCGCAATAATACTGTGTTTATTTCATAGTGGCTTGATACACGCGGCATTTACATATGCACTCACTATCTAAGGGACAATACTCAATGTTTCAATTATTACAATCATTACTACATTCAGAAGTTGATGGATAATTGAGGTTTTATTGTTATATCCGTGTTAAATTTTTCGAAAGTGTTCTGATTTGGGTTGCAAGATTCTTGGTGTGAACTCGTGTGCTGAAACAACTTTTGTTGTATCTCGGATGAGTCATTATGTCAATTATAAATGCAGGCATCAGTTCTATTTATCTTTTTATTATTAATCATTTGAGCCATTCAAAGAGTTAGATTCCTCAAAGTATTTTCGTCGCCATATGTGGCCTCATCAATGACACCCTCTCTATTCCAGATCTGCTGCAGGTCTAAATTTATCTGATAACAATAGTAATGGACATTGCCGGGACATTGTCGGAACATTGTCGGAACATTGTCGATTGTTATTGCCGGTGTGAGTGTCTCCACCTAGAAACAACAAAGGAACAAAGCTCCATCGCTAGAAATTCCTTGACAAAAGTCATTAAGTGTAGAACTTTAGAAAAGTCTTGCATATATTTACTGTTCCACTTACAGATTACTTATTAGTCATTTTCTTAGCCTAAAAACTCTCCCTTTTCGAAATTGTCACTTAAAAATGTTCCAACGACTAACATAGACAAGAGCATCAAATATACATTTATATATATATATTAATAGTAATGATAAGACAACAAAAGAATGGAAGAGACTTCGATATTATGTAAATAGAGGAATTTATCTGTAAGTATAATGTGTGACAATTATTCGGTTGCCATGATAAAACTCCAAGTTTCGGATGTCGGCGGAAACCTGAAGAGATGCCGGTGCAGATTTCCGCCCCGACATTCGAAACTCGGAGTTTCATCATGACAACCGAATAATTGTCACATACTATACTTACATATATATATATATATATATATGTGTGTGTGTGTGTGTGTGTGTGTGTGTGTGTGTGGAGGGAGAAAGAGAGAGTATCCATCTATCTAGTACTACGTCAAGTCCCATCTGTTACCAAACAGTCTAGTCGATGGCTTATTTCCTGAGAGCCACACATACTGGCTTCTCGTTTCAAAGACTACATTCGAGAAAACAAGTTTAATGGCTTTCTCTTCGTGATAAAACAACATTATATCCACAATTTTATCGTAACTTGATCTTTCATCTTCTTACAGTCGATTTGAATGCTGATAATGTAACAAAAAATAAACTAGGTGGTTATTTTGGTGAAAGCAATTAGATATTTGTAAAATAAATAGAATAATAGACATTTCTTTTGTTTTGGGGGTGGTTTTGTTTTTGTATTATTTCTGGTCAGGATATCAACTTCCCATGGGAAGATGTGAAAGTAGTTTGTCATTTAACGAAATACAATTAGTTATTGGACCATCACCATTCCCATCATTTACATCGTCATCAGCATCAACAATGTCGGTGCTTATATGCAACGAAATAATAAAAAAAAAAAACGAACGAATCTGAAACTGAAGGTGCCTATAATAGCAGACGGTTATGGTGATGCTAATGTTGATATGATAGCGGTGATGGCGACGGTGGTCATGCTGGAGGTGATAGTGATAGTAGTGGTGATGGTTGAGATGGTGGCGGTAGTGCTGGTGGTGAGGGTGGTAGTGGTGTTTTGATGATAGTAATGGTGGTGATTGTAACTGTGGTAGCAGTAGTGGCGGTAGTGGTGGTAGTAGTGATGGTAGTAACGGTGGTGGTAGTGGTGGCAATGGTGGTGGTAGTCGTAGTGGTGGCAGCGGCGGTAATAGTAGTAGAATTAACGGTAACAGCGGTAGCAATAGTGGAGGAGGTGATGGAGGTAGTGAGAGTGGAAGCAACAATGGTAGCCAATTAGCGACAGAGATGGTGGTGGTGGTGGTGGTGGTGGTGGTGGAGATACTTGTGTGGGTGGTTTGCGCTGATGGTGAAGGTGGACATGATGACAGGAGATGTCAGTGTTTGAAAGCCAGTAGGTGGAGTTGCGTATATAAATAGTTGTAGTTAGAAAGCGAAATGACACAAATAGTAGCGGTAGAAGCAGCCGCAGAAGCTGTAGATGCGGCCATGTTTAATGTTGATATTGCTGTTGCTGCTTACAGCCCCAAATCAGCCCTGATCCATCAACCTTAAGGTCGAAAATATTCCAGCCGTGATCATCCGATTTGTTTTTGTTTTGTTTTGTCTTCCCGGGGAGAGTACAGTTAGGATTTCGTTATTGAATTTACTCTTCCTATTTTTAAGGAGAATATCTTATATGAAGTAGGCTTTGGCTGACATTTTTATTTTTTACATGTTGAGCAACTATATAAAGGCTTATTCGTTAGCCTGTTAATGTGCATAATAAGAGGGTTGATGCTTTTGATGATGATGATGATGATGATGATGATGATGATGATGATGACGACGATGACGATGATGATGACGATGATGATGATGATTACGATGAGGAGGAGGAGGAGGATAGCGACAATGCCAACGATAATGATGAAGCCATTAATGATGGTGGTGACAATGACTACGACGATGATGATTAACCTGACCATGATGTTGGTAATGGTGACGATGATAGCGACGATGATGACGATGGTAGCGACGACGACGATGATGATGATGATCATCATCATCATCATCATCATGATCATGATAGCAACGATGATGACGGGGACTACGACGATAATTATGATGATGGTTAACAGGTTAATGACGATGACCATGTCGACGATATAATGATAAAGACGGCGGTGACGTCAACGACGATAATGATGACGACAACGGTAGTGATGACGGCGACAACGATAACGACGACGACGATGGCGATAAGGACCATCATCATCACTATCTCCATGATTATGATGATTGTAATATTAGAAAGGTAAGACATTATTTCGATATCAGTGTTTGCTGTAGTGTGAAGCAGATAAAAGACACAGCCATGAGATACCAATCTGATGCGGAGGTGAACTCAGCCGCTGGTAATTAAATTACCTTGTCCATAAATAGAATGAGTAACAACTGTTACGATAGAAACCGCTGACTTCCCGGCATTTTGATAATAATCATCCTCATCTTCTTCACTGTCATCATCAACGTCACCGTCATTATCATAATCATCGTCATCAACAAATTCATCATAGGAATTATCTTCGTCTTGATCATCGTCATCATCGTTGTCAACATCATCGTCGTCATCATCATCATCATCATCGTCATCGTCGTCCTGGTCATCATTGACATCGTCATCAACAACAACAATAACAACATCAGCAGCAGCAACAACAATCTGTCACCTGGTTTAATACTACTACCTGTCATCTTGGATGACTTTTAGCGAAGTCCATTTCGTTTGCAAGCTTTCGGAATCAGAGCTACAGTTTGAGGATACCTTCCTCCAACCCTTATTTCCTCCAACCCTTATTTCTGAAGGTTCCTATGAAGGGTCGTGGGCAATGCCTTATCTCCTGTGAATGGGATACAAAAAAAAATGCATATGAAGACGGTCATAATGAGAGTGGCAGATAATAGGATTCTCATAGTGATGTTGGCTATGATAATGAGGATGAGGAGAGAAGGAACTATTGGCGATGGTAATGGTGGGGGTCATATCACAAGAAAGGCAATGTTAAGTTGTCAGTAGTCCTCAAAAACCGCCTGAAAATCTTTTTTTGAAATACAGTCGTTTGCTCTCTGTGTCCTACTCCTCATTTTGGATGTGACTTTTATAGCAATGCTTTTTTTTTAATGGGAAAGGCCAGACATCCTGACCCAGGCACTCGATAGGGCATGCTCTATATTGTGCACGCAAAGCTTAACACCAAAACAGGTACCCTGACATTGTAGTCACCCACTACCACCCACTCTATGTTTTTCTCTCGACCCTTAGGTTTCATAAAGCCGGTTACATGGTTCCCGTCGGATATAAGTAACCGGAAACATGAAATTCTTCCCGAAATCATAATATTGCCAGTCTGTTGCAGGGTTTTTAGGCAGCAATTTTTATGGGGAGGGGATAAATTGATATCACTGACCCTCAACACTTGGTCTGTATTTTATTTCAGTAACCCCGAAGGGATAAAAGGCAAAGTCGATCTCGCTGGGATTTGAATCCAGAACATGAAAAGCCAGAATAAGCATTTCGTCCGACGTGCCAACGATCCTGCCAGCTCACCACTTTGCTATATAATTATTCACACAAACTTAACGCCGAGACAGACATCAAGACGCTGCAGTCACTCACTGCCAACCAAACCACATTGCATACACATCAACGAATGCACCAACATACTAGCAAAACTATAACGATACACAGACACAGTGACTGTGCAGCCTTCATACGACAAATATTTGTCTATTCACACGAATAATAAACACTGACCAATAAACAACAGACAAACGATCACACATATTCACTCCTCTTCAAACACAGCAAACAAACTAGAAACACAACACTGGACAAAGCAACATATGGGAAACAACAGGCGAACTAACAAAGAAAAAACCATCATGATAATAGCGGTGAGGGGTGCAGAGGTGGTGTTGACGGCAGCGTTGATCAAGATTATTCTCATCCCCTCCTCTCTTCCTCATCATCGTTATTACCATTACCATGAAGAAAAATAATATTTAAAGCAATATTTACAAACACTAAAGTAATGCGGGGTTTTTTTTGTCAACAGTTCTCTGCGAAAAAATCCTCCAGCAGGATATACATGCATATATATGTATGTATTTATTTTTATGTATGTATGTATTTTTATTTAGAGACAGGCTTCTGTTTGTGCCAAGAGTATTTCAGCTGTGTGAATTTTTCTACAATATTCTTATATTAAAAAAAGAAACAGGTTTCTGAGACGTTTATAGTGAAGTCTTAAAGTTATAGCTACCTTGAGGGTTCTTTGTGCTATTTATGTTTAGAAAGTGATGATTTGGATTATACTCTTGGATGAATGCGACACTGAGTAAAACTGTGAAGTTTGTATCGGTGGGTAAGTTTCTCCATGTAGGCCGCATTCTTTGCCTGAACTGTAACGCAACTATTATCTACCTGACCAATAAACCTCCTTGTATCGATGTCTAAGTGGGTTTTGTACCCCTTCACCACCACAACACAGGTTGTTAGTCTCTTAAAGAGATTTGTCTTCAGTAAACCAATCAACTGGGTTATATCTTTCTAAACTCATAAATCCAGCCACTGAGCAAATAAGTAGAGGAATGGGAAGCACTCAGTGATGGTACACATACAGTCATATCTGTATCCAAAAGCTATTTCCTATTGAGTTTACACAAACCTTTTAGTAATCTCGTTATAGTCAGTCTGGTTCGCCTATGTGGATGCAGCTATGTATAAATATTTATGTATATATTTGTAAGAGGTAAGTTTAAGTATGCGTTTACGCATAGGAATTCTATATAAATCAAAACGCAGCCATTTTTTCTGTCCCATTTCTTAGGAAATCTTACTAAAACTTCTCGTATCCAGCGTAGCAATTTTTCATTTAGATATCAATCTCAATATGTTTTCTTTCAATTAGGGACTAAGGAAATTCAATTGTAAATCAAACAGAGACGTTATTTATTCAGTGAAAAAATGCAGATATGTGTTATTCTCGCCTGCTATTTTGTTGTATTTGTCGACAAAGTTAGCATAAATTCGTGAAATGATTTGTCGCTGATGAGTTGTTAACGAAGAAATTATTTTTAGATATTCAATAGCAACAATATCAATAATAGCGGCACCAACCAGTCTGATTTCTGTTGTCACCAACGCAAAGAAGAAATAGTAAGAAGCAGACCAAAACTTTAAGAATTCCAGTCTCCATACCAGGTTTCCTAAGTGTAGAAGACACGGCGTAGCAGCTTCATACATCTACATATCTTTGGCCTACGCTGCTCGACCTCAAAGCGTATTTTAGTAAATGCCCAAGATAGCTACTACAAGACGTGTTGTTGTAGAAATAGACACAAGTAACACCAAACCAGGGTTCAATTCCGTTTTCTCGCTGGTGATGCTGGGAGCTAATCGATGGAAAATAAAGATACGAAGAGTATCATTTTCAATACGAATCTCTGTGGACAAACAATTTGTTGCTGTTGTTAGTGTTTAATCCAAGGACAGCCCTATTCGAGAAAATGGTTTCTACAAAGGCGTTCCAACTGTGACCATCTCTTCAATTCAGATACGTTTTATCTAAAATCATACTATGAACCACTGTAGGGTGGGATTTGGAGGGAGATTTATCCACTACTTCAAGCAGGATATGAGAACACGTCGAGGTCTCTTTGTTACGGCCTCAGGGCTACCACGTTATTTTCGATTGCTTTAACATCTTTCAGAACTGAGCTGAATTTTTGCAGGAGCGAAGTGAAAGCTCAACAACAACACCAAAGGAACAATTCTTATTTCGTTTATTCTTTTACTTGTTTCAGTCATTTGACTGCGGCCATGCTGGAGCACCACCTTTAGTCGAACGCTACGACCCCAGGACTTATTCTTTGTAAGCCTAGTACTTATTCTAACCGTCTCTTTTGCCGAATCGCTAAGTTTACGGAGACGTAAAAACACAGGCACAAAATACATACATATATATATATATATATATATATATATATACGACGGGTTTCTTTCAGTTTCCGTCTACCAAATTCACTCACAAGGCTTTGGTCGGCCCGAGGCTATAGTAGAAGACACTTGCCTAAGGTGCCACGCAGTGGGACTGAATCCGGAACCATGTGGTTGGTAAGCAAGCTTCTTACTACACAGCCACTCCTGCGCCTGTGTTTGTAAAACGAGTATGAATCTTACGATTCACAACTAAGCTGGTCCTTTTCTCGTTAAAATGATCCATTGAGGGAGTAATTTAACTTTAAATATTTATAGCCGATATAAATATTGGTTAGTTGAGCACATCAGTTCAAAACAATATAATAAAGCGTAAAAAATATAGTGCAAATTAAGTTATAAAACAAAATAGAGAAGGTGTGGAAGTAAAACGGAGGGGTGGGAGAAAGAAGGGAGAAGTGATATGCAGCGGGAAAAGAGAGAGAAGAGGGATGAGGTAAAAAAGTGCATGGGGGAGAGAGAGAATGGTAGAAGGGAATATGTTGAAGAGAGAGTATAGTAGAAGGTAATAGGTAGAGAACAGAGTAGGAGGAAAGATGATATAGGTAATGAGATAGACATATTCGAAAAGTTATTTGAAAAACAATGAAAATGATGCAATAAAGACGAGAATCACCAATTAAAAGGTATTTATGCATTTTATGCATTTCGAAGAGTAAAACAAGGCTTTATCTTCGCCTCTTTAAACTTTTGTTTTATTGAGATGAATTAAAATATTGAGATGAATTAAAGCATGAATTAATTATTTTTCGTTTCCAATCTAAACGGATTAAATAAAGCGTGAGTAAATACACACTCAGAAATATGTGCGTTTGTATAGATAGAGACTCGCACATAAATATACAAACCTATCCACACACATACATACTAAAATATATATGTATACATAAGAGGCCTAATCAAAATATGTCGGGGCTGGTGCTAAAAAAAGAAAACTATAACAAATATCTATTTCTTTACTACCCACAAGGGGCTAAACACAGAGAGGACAAACAAGGACAGACAAACGGATTAAGTCGATTACATCGACACCAGTGCGTAACTGGTACTTAATTTATCGACCCCGAAAGGATGAAAGGCAAAGTCGACCTCGGCGGAATTTGAACTCAGAACGCAGCGGCGGACGAAGTACCACAATGCATATCGCCCGGTGTGCTAACTTTTCTGCCAGCTGCCAGCTCGCCTATAACAAATATCAATTCGGCATTTAGTCTCCTTTGAGGTCTCTCCCTTTCGAAGCCACACGCCTCAACCAGCGTCGTTTCTATTGATGGAAGAATTTCTGGAACTTTTTGGGGGAGGTAGAGAAGTTGCTTCAATGCATTCTTTTGGATTTCATCGACGTCTTGAAATCTTTTTTGAATTTTGGAAAGAGGAAAAAGTCGCAAGGGGCGAGATCGGGGGGATGCAATGGTTGCGGGACGTGGGAAATGCTGTGCTTGGTCAAAAGCTGCTGCACAAACTGCGCTGAATGAGCAAGTGCATTGTGATGGAGGAGTCGCCATTCAACGGACTAGTACACTTCTATCCTTTTCCGACAGACAGCATCTCGCAAAAACCGCAACACGTCACTGTTGTACACTCTGTTTACTATCTGACCAGGTGGAGTATACTCGTGATGAACAATGCTCTTGTAGTCGATGATAACTAACAATAGTGTCATCACATTGCCTCGACTCATTCGTGTTTCCTTCAGTTTTGGAGAGGTTGGGATCTTCCACTGCAAAGAACACATATCTTCACAAATATATAAACTATATATCGATGAAAATATGTGTTCTAGTGGCTAGAGTATTGGACACAGGACCTTATGGCAGTAGCCTTTCTACCATACAGGAGAGGGGGTAGTTTGAGAAATGTAGTGCTTTCAATGTACTCCAGTCCACTCTGCGAGAAAATGAGTACAAATCTAGTTCTGGTACAGGTTTCACCACCCTATTCAGTCCTACTTCACCCTATCCAAGTCAACGAATATAGATTTTCCCCAGTGGAACAATCACACACCTCGACAGCACAAGATCCCGTCATATTCGTCTTTACCACAGCATTTCCATTACTTACCACGGAGAATTACATAATTCGTTGTAATCTTAGTTGAGTCAACAAGTGAGTTCCTGCACGGTCTCTCGACCCTCTAAAACTAGCAGTTACATCTCCTTCAGACTATACCCGACAATTTTGAAAACTGGTGCGACGGCGGTCATGGTTGAGACGCATTTGAATGCAAAGCTACTATACCCGATCAGATCAGAGTTTGCTTTGCTTTTCATCCTCTTAGAGTCAATAAAAAGTATCAGTCTCTTCAATCATATTCATAATAACAACCAAATTGGATATAGGAAATCTTAACATCATTCACTCTAAGTTTTTTTTTTGTTGATATATACACATATATATATATATATACATATATATACATGTATTTCATATAAATTAGTGTACATTTTTTATATACAAAAGGGGTGATCTTTAACAGGACACCTTACACGCAGTTAAAACCTAAACCATGAAGAAGTGTAATTTCAAAGGGAATGTTTTTATTTTCATTCGCTTTGAAATTACTCTTATTCGTGGTTTGGACTTAAACTGCCCTTCCTAGCATGTAAGGTGTCCTGTTAAAGGTCACCTCTTTTGTGTATAAAAACGTAGACTAATTTATATGAAAAATATGTTGTCTAATCAAAAGGCAATAATTTATATTTGTGAATAAAATAAACTAATTACAGACTGTGTATTCTTCTATAAGTTATATATATATATATATATATATATATATATATATAATATATATATATATATATTACGGAGATGTACTCGCATAGCAAGTAATTTGATCTGAGATCGTGTGCTGAAACGAAAACAATTGCAGCGTGGAAGGTGTTTATAAGCCATTTAAGAAACACACAAAAGCCGTTCGATTCACTTCAACATTTAAGTTTAATTTGTCAAAATATTTTCGTACATATATATGACGAACTAACTGTTACTTTCTCAGATGCAGCACGGATTTTTGTCAGTGAGCAGGTCGCGGATTTTAGCGACGAAAATATTTTGACAAATTAAACTTAAATGTTGAAGTGAATCGAACGGCTTTTGTGTGTTTCTTAAATGGCTTATAAACACCTTCCACGCTGCAATTGTATATATATATATATATATATATATATATATATATATATATATAAACCTTTCTGAAGCTTCACCTTATAAAAGAATACAGTCTGTAATTAGTTCATTTTATTCATAAATATAAATTATTGCCTTTTGATATTAAGAATTACAATGCATCGATCACTAAGCGAATTGGGTTTTGGGCCCTAAGCTATGCTAATATTGATGAAATGTAATATCATAATAGGGATGAAATAGATATCATAAAACAAGCAAGAAAATCTCTTATCATTTATAATTACTTCATAGAAAACTTTCAGATTATCCGTTACTATAGAAACTAACCTCAGATCTGTTGACATTTTAGATTTATATCTTTAGTTTATCCCTTCCGCAAACTTAACGAAACGCTTAATTACATAAGATATCAAATCACCTAATGTTAATGCAAACGAGAACATTTGTAAAGACTGTTCTGCTTATTACAGCGAAGCTTCAAGCAGATGTGGATTCAAGGAGAACATTAAATATACTGAATCTATACCTTGATCAACCAATCGTAAAAATATAAAACGAACATCTGGTAGTTCACTCAATTCTATAATCTATAATTCTCCCTTCTTTCCACTGCATAGGTATTTTCATAGTATTTTCAATAAGAATGCAATTAAAATATGCTCCGCCATATGTATCTGCTTTCGCTAACTTGACTAAATTAAATCAATTTAGATCTCTATTTCTCCAAATAATTGCGATAGCATCAATCCTTCGTTATACTTCTTAGATTCTAACTCCTTCACTAAAAATATGTTATGTGTACTGCAAAAAGTCATCTCTACTAAAACTTATATTGGCCTCGTTAAACTTCAGTACGATGAACGTTTTCTCCTTCAAGCATTCCTCCAAGTGCAAGACTACGACTCTTTCAAATTACATCTGATATATAAAAATCTAAATAAATACCCTAAAACTAATTTTGGAAACTTCATACAAAAGCAAAACCGTACATGTGCAACAAGAAACTATATGTGATAGAATTCTTTGAAATTCTGTTTGCAAAGGGTGGTTTAATTAAGAAACATTTTTTTACAACCTCAACATCTTCAAAACTAACAAACATTTTCTAGTTTGTATATTAACCTTGACAATTGTTTCTTGCGCAGGTAAATGCTTTCATCACTTTAACTATACTTTACACATCTAAGATTGTTGATATTTGTACATTTCTATTTATTACAAATTACCTAACTTTTAAACAATTGAACATATGACATACACATCTTTTCAAACACTTTTATGTTTATTAACTTAGAACATGACGATCCATTACGAGAAGACTCTTTGCGGTCATTTACCTCTAAAAATTGACTGCCATCTTTAAAACGTTATATATCTACGAATTTCTGGTAATACATTTTTTGACTGACCGTTGAATTAATGAGCTTTCACTGAAGCTTACTTTGTTAAATGAACAAACGCTCTAACATTTGCTGATTTAATTCTCATCACTTATTCCGCCCTCCACAATCTATTTCGCTTAGTTTGAATGATTTATATTCATTAGGTATAAAAGATGGGCTGCAGCAAATATTCTGCTCAATACCACAGATTTGCTTGTCAGTTGTTTGACCTTAACCATTTGAGCATGTTCCCTTGTGGCTGACGATATGTGCATCTCTAATCACGACCATCATAGTCATGTGTTGAGAGGGATTCTTTGGAGTTTTGATAATTCACCTCTGGAAACACCTCTGGTGTTTCGTTCAACTTCCATAACAACCCTTATTCAGGGACCTTTTGAGCAGGATTGGCTACTCGACCGAAAGAAAATTCTAACTGGGCCCCACCTGCAAGGCCATGCGCTGCTTATCTTGATATGAGATCACCATGTCACGCACATATGGTTGTGATGCATGTGCTTAGTGTACTCTTATCAGACATGTAGTCATGATGAGTATATTGGGCTTCGTATATTTATATCTCAGTGTCACTTTGATGGCATGCGCTGCTCTCTCACTCAATAATAATAATAATAATAATAATAGTAATGATGTTATCTTTTATTTGCTATCAGGGCGAAGAATGAGGGGACAATACAGTGACATTCATAAAGTGTGGGTGTTTACATATAATGGAATTATAATATAAAATAAAAAGTATACACGGTATACATTAGAGGAAGTATACATAGTATATGACACTAGAAAAAGAGGGAAAAAAGGATCGTGGTGGAACCTCCTGATCCAGAAAGACCTCTATGGAAAATCAAAGAAACTCACCATCCAAGATCACCCTGAGTACCAAGGACGAGAGCCCACTCCACATAATAATAATAATAATAATAATAATAATAATATAATAATAATAATAGTAATGATGTTATCTTTTATTTGCTATCAGGCGAAGAATGAGGGGACAATACAGTGACATTCATAAAGTGTGGGTGTTTACATATAATGGAATTATAATATAAAATAAAAAGTATACACGGTATACATTAGAGGAAGTATACATAGTATATGACACTAGAAAAAGAGGGAAAAAAGGATCGTGGTGGAACCTCCTGATCCAGAAAGACCTCTATGGAAAATCAAAGAAACTCACCATCCAAGATCACCCTGAGTACCAAGGACGAGAGCCCACTCCACATAATAATAATAATAATAATAATAATAATAATAATAATAATAATAATAATAATTTCTTTTTTATCTAATTTACATAAGTGGTCTTTCAGAGAATATTATGTAATCATTAAGTTGCAAATATCACGTAACCATTAATCATTGCACGTCAAAAAATGATAGATTTCTTGCAGACACGTCATCTTTATCATTATCAGCAGCAACAACAGCGGCAGCAGCAGCAGCAGCATCACCACTACCATCTTCAATGCAAGCATCATTTACAAGCTTTGTAAAACATTAGAATGTTGAAGTTGCCACAGAACACTTCTAGATTAGCAGGAGGCAATAATGAAGCCTCTACGTGCTGGCTTGACCAGCTAGAAATAGCAACCGATTTCTCTTTCAAATCATATGTCACCGTTTTAAAAATTAGATACAGGATGCTGTAGTCCTAAGTTCTATGCACACATGTAAAAGAGAAAAGAGTCAGACTTGAATATCTTTAATTCCAGATCTACTCAATCAAAGCTGACCGGAACCAAACAACAATCAGTCACCATTCTCTACAATTTTATATTTTCCAGTCTTTTGGAAGTTATTCAAATTCAAGATTATTCCTTGATGTTATCATCCAATCTTTTTCTCTACCAGCCTCTATTTTTTTCTATTCTGGAACTGTATCTTGCCAAATAATTTTATAACTAGACGTTGAAAAATTAGATATGAATGCACACCATGAAAGTTCTGTCTTTTGACGATGCACAGTAAACTGATAAGATTATATGAATTCTCTTATCGTCAATCTGCTACTTGTTTCAGTCATTAGACTACGGCCACGATGGGGCATCACCTTGGAGACGTTTTAGTCTGGCATTTATTATATCGGTCATATTTGCAGAACCTCTAAGGTACAGGGATGTAAACATATCAACACCGGTTGTCGAACAGACACAAAGACTCACACAAACACCTATATATACGTATGTAGGTATATATATATATATATATATATATATATATATATATATATATATAATATATATATATATATATATATATATATATACATATATATATATATATACATATATATATACATATAATAATATAAATAATATATATAAATATATGCATATATACATACATATATGTACGTACCTACATATATAAGTATATATACTTGCATAAATGGGTACAGGACATTAAAAAAATGTAGACACAATAAGAAACGAAAGCATAAAAACAAAAACATAGAAAACGAACTTTTTTTCGAACAACGTAAAAGGACAAAGAACCGAGACATGCAACATAAGGAACATTACTTTCATCAGTTGTCCGTTTCATCTACTCCGCGTTTTCGAAGGTAACGACAATATGCGACTTCGTTGAAACAGTCGTTCCCGTAAAGCAAATTAAATAAAATTTGGTATTTTTTCTAGAGGGTGAAAGTGGTAACAAAAACAGGACAGTGAGAACACGACAGTAAAAACAAACGGTGAGGACTGTTAAGTCAAGACGATGTGAAAAATTATTATGAACGCTAGAAAGACGAGCTATGACAAGAGACAGGTAAAAGCACGTTTTGTCTTCACGAAGGAAGTGGAAGAAAAAAAGACAGATCGGTTTTCGTTACGTGTCAGCGACAAGAGAATCAAGGAGGAACAGGAAGAGAAAGAGACGCGGAACGGTGATATATATATATATATATATATATATATATATATCCACACACCTACACATACACACACGCACACGTTAAGGTCACCAGCCCTCTTTCACACGTACATGCATGCTCTCTTATATACACGCACGTGCACCTTCGTTTAGGGATCACCACTACTTTATTATCTCCCCTTCTTCCTAGCTCTCCTTGTGACCACTCTGTCCGGCATTCACCATGCTAGATCACTAGCCACTACACATTCTTTATTTTCTCTCCTTGTTTCTTTCAGTGTTCCTTTCTGTGGAAGAGCGTAGGCTCGAAACGTTAAAGACTTTTCGCTTCCCGAACGTTAAACTAATACATCTGTTTGTTGTCTACGCCACCTGTCTTCGTCTTTTGTTTTTGTGAATTCTCCCTATATATATATATATATATATAGGAAGAGTTCACAAAAACAAAAGACGAAGACAGGTGGCGTAGACAACAAACAGATATATTCTCCCTATATATATATAGGGAGAATATAACGTGTGCGCGTGTGTATGTGTAGGTGTGTGGATAATGGCGTGGGGCTGGAAAGTGATCAGTGCTAGTGTGTGCGTGGTGGTGTGATGTGATGTGATGTGGTGTTGTGTGGTATGGTGCTATATGGTGTGTATGGTGTGGTGGTGTGTGGTCTGGCGTGGTGGTATTGTGATGTGGGAAAAGCGAGAATGGGGAAAGCAAGGGTGGGTGTGGGTTAGGGTGAGAGTGGAGTAGAGGTGGGGTATGTGGCAGTGGGTGTAAGAGATGGGGTGGGGTGGGATGGGAAGGATAGGGAAGGTGGGGTTGGATTGTGTAGGGGGAGTTACGAGAGATGGGTGACGATGAAGGGAGAGGGGGAAGGGAGAAGGTGGGTAGGAGTAAAGAGAAGAGAGAAGGAGAGTAGGAATGTATATACATTTATATATACTTGTATATATATTTATACACACATATATATATGTATACATATATATATGTGTGCATAAATATATATGGATATATAATATATGTATATATATACGTGTGTGTGTGTGTGTGTGTGTGTAGTCAATTAAAAAACAAAGAAAAGCAAACAAACGTTTGAACGTGGCACAAGCAATGTATTAATAAGATGCTCATAGAAGGGAAATTGTACGACGGGCTTCTTTCAGTTTTTCTTCCAAATTCACTCACAAGGCTTTGATTAGTCCGAGACTATAGTAGAAGACGTTTGCCCAATGTGCCACGAGATTTATCAGTCCCGGACAGACGAAAGAAAGATATATTTACATCAGCAACAATTGAACTCAGAATGCAAAAGGCCAGGATAACTGTTGCAAGGTATTTTATCTGTCACTTAAACAACTCAGTCAGCCTGTTGCATCGGGGGACATTCTATGAATGCAATTTGAAAAGTAGTTTTGCACCGAATATGAAAAATAGTCTTACGAGTGATTAGATACAATCGCAATTCAATAGTTTATCGAAATGTGTTATATGTGTTATACGATGGACAAATAGCGTTATCTCCATTAGTAATATATATATATATATATATATATATATATATATATATATATATATATATATATATATAATATATATATATAAGATACAGGGATCGAGGCGTAGGAAGAAAGTTAGCTTCAAGCAATCCGTAGTAAGTATAAAAAAACAACTTTCAGGGACAATAGTGGTTTATTGAGACGGGAGGTTGTGAATTTTTTTCGTATTGAAGTACGATAAACTGAAAAAAGTTCTTTTAATATTTCCCGGTAGGCGACCAGGTTTGCTGGGTTTGCGAATAAGAATACGAGAGTTAAGGAATGGAGTAGATAAGATCCGGGCTACATACCGAGCGGAACTTCGGAAGTGGTAAATATCCGAGCAAAGTGTATACCGCAGGCTACTCTTCGGGCCAAGAGTATCTTGATTAAATGAAAGTTTATATATATATATATATATATTATATATATATATATATTGTTATGGTTCGGCTAGTACAGTATTTCTTGACCTACTTTGTTGAGAGTGTAGACGGAAAGCCTGGAATAAAAAGTTACAGCCCTTTGTTTACTGGAAGATTAATGGCTTTTGGAGGGACCTTTGGCCTTGTGCCGGTCGATTAGGGGTCAGAGAGATGTGAGGGCCGAGGAAGATAGAGTAAGGAAGAATCTAGTGACAGTGAAGAAGAGGAAGAAGAAAGTAGTGAGAAAGACAGAGTAAGGAATCTGAGAACTAGGAGAGAGGATGACAGTGACAGCGCCGATAAAGATAGGCAGATAGGGCTGAGAGCAGATAGAGAGGATATTAGCAGTGCAGAGAGGGATTGAGGGTAGTGATAGAGTAAGAGGTTTTTGGACAGTCGGATTTCGGTCGTCAAAGCGAGCAGTTGGAATTTTAAGAGCGAGGATTTGGGAATTCGGGGCAAGAGTTTGGCAAGTTGGAGCTAGCGGTACTGAGAGAGAGGAACTACAATATGGGACACTGGCTATTCTAATTAGGAATTAAGGTACGTGAATTGTGTATTGATATGTGAAGAAAAAGAAGGAAAAAGAATTGATATATTGAACAGTGAAAAGAAATGAGACAGTAAAAAGGAATTTAAAGAACAATGTGAATTGTGTAAGGACATTATGTACAGTGTTGTGATTTGAACATTGTATAATGAACATTGAACGGTTAGGCCTGTAATGTCCTTTGAACTGTATATGACTTGTTGATGTGTTTTGAAATAGAACTATGTCTTCGGACGTGTACCTTTGAAATGCTGATGTATTGACCTTGATGTGTTGTTACCGGACGGTTATATTGTTACTTGCATGTTTAAATGCTTTGATCTGTGGTATACCTGTATGATGTATTGAGTTGTCACGTGCATGTCCTCTTTTAAATGTATCTGAAATGTAATTGATGTTGTAACAATTGTAATAGTCATATAAACTAGTTGTTAAATGTAAGCCAGTTGTGCCTTGCCTCTTTGTGTCTCTCTCGGTTGCCTCTGTATCTCTTCGTGCTGCTGCTGTTGTTGTTATTGTATCTCTCCTCTCCGAGTTTCCATGGCGAGAATATTCGCTGCATCGAACGGGCCCGTGTGTGAGGGATTCCGTAACAGTTCGAATCGGAGGTCCCCACCTCGTAACAATATATATTCTTCAAACAATATTCTTCAAAAATGTCAATGAGCCTCTTGCTCGAACAGACTGCCTCTTAGCAACAACACATTTTATAGATTTCTTTATTATAAATTGATGCCATTAAAATCGATTACAATATATGTATCATATTTTCAATACTAAAAGCCTTAACTGACCAAGATAATGGCTCAGTCTTCCATATCCACTTAAAACCAATTCCTACTTTCTATATATTCAAACCATCAATGAAGCTGCTCGCTAGCATTAAATGTGGTCTCTATTCAATAACCGAGAGTGAAACCAATTATTACCAAAGTTCTGCATTGAAAAATACGTGTTCTGTATTTCTGTTCACGAAAACTACTTCGAATTTATAACTTCACTGATTTATATCACAAGAAGTGGTGAAGATATTCTCGATTGTACAATAACGAATTGGGAGTTGTTTAATGCCATTCTTTTCTAATACTAATTTCCAACTTTACTTAGATTTACTATAACTTTCAACTGTAAGGGTCGATAAAATATATACCATTTAGATTCAGTCGATGATGAACTGGTCTAGGATCCTATCAAAAATATTTATTATCCCGATAATGCTGCTTGCAAGTCAAATCCACGATTTCGTTTCGATACTTGAATAAAACGGTTTTTATTTCATATTAACTACAAATGTCTCCCTGAAAAATAATGAGTTAACACTTTATCTTCTTGGATGAACCTGAAATCTTGCATCTCACCACAAAAATATCATGTAGTTGGACAACATTATTCCAAATTTACAGCCGAATCGTCAACTGAGTTTGGTTTCCAGATTATAATTTCAGTCCTTTTACGTAGACAAAGGAAGGGGTGCTTGTGACAACATTCCATTGCAACTAAATATGTAATGGCGTCCTTCTGACTATTATAAAATCGATATTTAGACAATAATAAAGACAGAAACGAATCGATACATTAATATAAGTATTATTTACAGCCGTCACACGTATAGAGTACCGCATTCATCTGAAAAGGTTCAATACATTGCATACTTTAAATATTTATTTCTTTAAATAACCGAGATTATTTTCAGTTGATAAAAATGAACTCTATAACCTTGTCTGAAAAATAATAATTTTGTAAGCCTTTAATACTTTAAAATGCCATCCGTACTTTCATCTATGAACCGAAAGCAGAACTGTTCAAATTTTACAAGTTTTTAACATGTATTATAGATATAAATTACTTTCCTTCGTCCCGGTTGCGTTTTAAAAACCACTGTGATGGTTCGGTTTGTAGCGTTAACATAATGGGCATTAAATCTTCACTTTGGTCACCGATCAATCACTGGTAATTTTTCAAAGGGTGGTGATGCGTTATGCTTATGATACTTAAGGAAACTGAAGCATATGAGATGCCTAAACATGCAAGGGATCTTTGAGCTGGCAGTCAAATACCACACTCCAGTGAACCATTTCGTTTTACTTCTTTTAAGATACGTGAATGTTTCCTTATTCTTTATATTTCAACAAGTGTTTTATGATTTATGTTTGTGTAAATTGGCAAAGTTGAAATCCATTCTATGATATGAGGTACCAAGATATCCTGAAGCATAAAATTTGGTTGGTGAAACTTATGTTAACTATCAGCATCTAAAACGAAATATTCGTTCCTAATTTAGTCACAAGGCCAGTAATTTTAGAGGAAGGTGTTAGAGGATACCATCGACTTTAGTGCTTATTTTATCGACCACGAAAGGATGAAAGGAAAAATTAATCTTGGCTGAATTCGAATTCAAAAAAGAAAAAATACCCACACAAAGCAATTTTTCAGGTACTCGGATGATTCTGTCAATGTGCCAAAAGAATGAAAGAAGTAAGGTTTGGTTGAGATTAGAAACAAATGGACTGGTACTTTTAAAAAATTCAGCTTATTCTACCTCAATGTTCTATAGATGGAAGGCTTACATACTCTCCCTGCCTGAAATAGCAGCCGAATCTCCTTTAAATCGCACCTTACCATCTTTAGAAAAAAAAACACATTACATAATATAACACAAGGTACGGTTTTCTGGACACTGTTCGAAAGAAAAAAAGGAGATGGTTAGTAACGCCATTCTTTGGAACCCTCACAATAAGCATACACTGGTTGTATTATCAGGACAACGACCGTGATTACGACCATACCCACATACTTTAGTTTAAGTGCCTAGAGAAAATGAAGAAGCCTAGAGAAAATGAAGAAGCCTAGAGAAAATAGAGAAGCCCTCTTTGAAAAAGTGACATAACTTTATCAATCTACATCTGAACTGGAAATCATGAATACGGAATGAAACCTGAGATGAAAAAAAATTATCAAAATTTTATCTTGAATAAGGTAATAAATCATGCAGCCTTGGTTTATAAATTTCTGGCCTTGTGCCAAAATTTGAAACCATTTTTACTATTACCACTAAGGTGGGTAGTTGGCAGACTCGTTAACGCGCTGAACAAAATGCATAGTGGCATTTCGTCCGTTTTCTTGTTCTGAGTTCACATTCTGCCAAGCATTCTTTCGGGGCCGATAACATAAGTACCAAATGAGCAATGGAATCCTTGTAATCAATTAATTCCCACCCTCCACAATTTCAGGTCTTGCGTCTACAGAAGAAAGGTTTATTACTGTTACTATTAAATAAGTTACAACTTTCAAATGCCAATTGTGCTGTACACTATACGTAATGTACAAACACTCAAATACACACAAATACACACACCATACATACACACATACAGAAAAGATAATAGAAAATTATTTCATTAAAAAATTAGTTCTTATTTTAAAATTAGAAGTTGTAAGAAAATGTATTCGAGACTAAGTGTCGATATATTTCTCTTGATTTCCTCATTAAAAAGAAAACGATAATTAATTTGAAAATATATTTAATTTCGAGAAACATAAAGCAGAAAGGCTTACAGAACAGATGAATCGTACAAAGACGAGGAGAGTGGTGAAACACATTATAGAAAATATTAATGAACAAATTAAATTTATAAATTACAGATGCAAGGAATAAATAAAATATATGAAAATCAAATGCGGTGAATAACTTATATAATTACAGGAAATAAAACATGAAAAGTATTTTCGTTCATGCACGATAGGAAAAAACCACTGGGTAGGTCCAGTTAAAGATATCCACGTCTCTACTCGTCTCTCATTATTGTCATGTGTCCATAAAGACACCCGTTGACATTTTTTAGTCAGTTGGGATAAACACCCATATCTCCACGGTAGGATTCAGCTCGTTATGACACATTTTTCTTTTGTTTTTACCAACACCTGTCTTTTGCGTAATTCTTAATGTTCCAAACGCAACCGCGATTCTGTTATTTTCACCTTATCGGAATATCCATGGCACCATAGACAACGGTATTTTACCTATCAGTTATCGGTTTGATTTCCACAAGACGGAAATCTCAGTTCCTCTTCCTCTTCATTATAATGAAGAGATGTATCATTGTTGTTTTGAGAAGATTGTTCCTCCCTACCTGTTTCAGTTGTATTGTTTTTCTATTTACCTGATTTATTTCTTTTCTTTTCCCTTATCTATTTCCCCTGACACTTTACATACTTCCCTCTGCAGTCATTATCTCTTTCTTGTCACACGATGATAAAGTGGGGCAATTGGTTGTTACTGTTAAAGAGACGAGATGTCTGCCAGCTTGTTCCTAGATCGAATAAGAGGAAATTATAATTTTTCTGCTTTTGAAATGAAATAGTTTTCAAGTAACTTCGTGTGTGTGCATGTATGTTCGTTAGCGTCCGACGCATTTAAAAGTTTTAACTTGCTTGATAGTAATAACAACCATAATTCTTTATAATTGTGGCACAAGGCCACCAATTTTATGGAATAGTGGGTTGAAACAACTATGAAAGGCAAAGTCGACCTCGGCGGAATTTGAACTTAGAACGTACCGAACCAAAAGTGCCGATAAGTATTTTGCCCGACTACCAACGATTCTGCCAGCTTACAACCTTAAGTAAAATCAATAAAAGTAGTTTCAAATTTTGGCACAGGGCCAGCAGTTTTTGGAGGGAACAGGGAGTCGAGTACATAACTGGTATTTGTTTTATCGGCCTCGAAAGGATGAAAGACAAAGTCAACCTCGATGGCAGAATTTGAGCTCAGAACACAAAGAGGGACGAAATACTGCTAAGCATTTTGTATGGTGTGCAAACAACGGTTCAGCCAGCAAGACACCTTTGTATTAGCAGCTGTTATGATTTCTAATTTAAATACATAATCACGACTTTTTATAGACAGCATATACTTCGTTAATTCTATCCCATAATTTAACAAGTATTTATTTTATCAACCTAGGAAGAATGATAGGGAAACTGACAATGGCGGGGATTGATCGCTGAGGTTAATTGACGTAACTCAGACCCACCGAATATTTTGTTCTGTGCTCTGTGGATAAATTAACATGTCATCAATTATCCTTTTTAACACTGGGACACAGTAAAAAAAATCGCCTGAACACAAGTAGCTGAATAATACTTAATACGTTGACCTTAATTATTGCCAGTGCAGCATATCATTCTGATGAACGCCATGAGTTTGACATAAATGCATTTTATTTTATGGATGCAGAAGTTCTAAATACATAAGTAATCAATTCTAATTTACATATTGACAATTTACAAATATTTAGACTTTAGGATGTTACGACATACGAATCATATGTCAATAAATCATTGCATTATCTTTTATATATTTTTAATTATGTTCAAACATTTCTTTTTCTCTCTAGTTTCAGCTCAGAGCTGCGGCTATGCTGATACACCACCGTTTTCCTACACTGTTGTTACTAACAGCCTCCTCCAATATATGGCACTTGGTGAAGAATGGAGTTTGATATAGCTACCCCCATTTGCACCTCTTGCCGTGAGGTAGGTTCATCTGGGACTCTCTACAGGAAGAGGTCCAGCTTTGATTTAAAAACCCCTACATCTACTTTGTGCAAGTTCCTCAGACTCTTTGGGAGAATATTAAAAAGCTGTGGGCCCTTGAAACCCAGGCTGTTGCAGTAACTGGTCCTGAAGCGTGATGGCATTGTTGGGGCCTTTGGCACTATGTAGTGTCATCCTGTTCTGGCATTGGTGTAGCTTTCAATGCCAACATTTGGCACAGTTCCTTCCAGGATCTTCCAGATATATATTACTGCATACCTCACCGGTATTCTCTCCAGGGAGTAGAGTCTTAGCTGTTTCAACCTTTTCCAGTAGCTGAGCTGTTGCAAAGAGACGATCTTTTTTGTGAATCTGCTCTGGATTGCTTCAAGGTCCGCTGTTAATTTCACACTGGTGGGTGACCATAGATGTGAGTAGTAATCCGGGTGGCTGAGGACGAATCATGGTTTCCTTATCTCTGGTTCTGAATGTTCTTAGGATCCATCCATTCGTCTGCACTTTGTCGCCATCCTGGTAATGTGCACTTGGAAAGAGGTTTCATCACTCATGTCCCTCACTGACTTAGGCTCTGGGATTGAAATTCCCTGTGGACTGGTGTACCCTGTAAGTTTCATATTCGGTTTTGGATGATGGTAGTGCAGGGCTTGGAATTTTTCAGCATTAAACTGCATATTATTATCCTCAGCCCATCTGTAAATTTAGTCCAATTCCTGCTGCAGGTGTGCAACTTCGCTGGTGTTCTGTATTTTCTGCGAGACTTTCGTATCATCTGCATAGCTTGCAAGGGTGGCTATCCGGGCATTTGAGGGCATATCTGAGAGGGTTACTATAAAAAACAGTGGTTCCAAGAGAGTGCCCTGTGGAACACCGCTCACTATTTGTGTGTTCGTAGAGGTGGCTCCATTAACCACTACTGCCTGACTCCTATCTTTCAGAAAATCATATAACCATTCTCCAAGTTTTCCAGCTATGCCAAGGTCACGCAGTTTGTGGCATATAATACCATGATCCACCTTGTCAAAAGCTTTTGCAAATTCAAGGTATATTACGTCCACATTTGACTTGTTGAGTAACTGCCTCAACACCCAGTCATAATGTTCTAAGAGCTGGGTCAGACAGCTTCTACCTGGTCGAAAACCATGCTGGTATCACTCAGCAAGTAATTTTCTTCAAGGAAAGTGATTAGTTTCCCTCTGACTATCCGTTCTATGACTTTGCTGATGTGTGAAATCAAAGAGATAGGCCTATAATTTTTGGCTTCTGTTCTACTTCCCCCTTTATGTATTGGGCATATCATTCCCTCCTTCAGCTTGCTTGGCAGTTTGCCATTTGAAAGAAAGCTCTGGAAGAGAATCTGGAGGGGTTTTGCCAGGGCATGCTTACACGATTTGAGAAGGATTGCAGGAAAACCATCAGGACCAGCAGTTGAGTTTGTGTCCACTTCATCTATGGCTAGTAGTATATCTTCTTCGCTAATGTCCGGTAGGCAATATGTATTGCATATGACTATATATTATGTTGCCTTATGTATACAATTAGAGTGTCACATACCGATTTTGAGTATGACAGTAAGACCTGGGGTGTGATGTCATCACAGATGTATACAGCAACTCCACCATGGCTCCTTTCCCTTCTGTCTGTATGCAGTATGGCATAGGTTGGTACGTGTACTTCTGCATCCACTATATCAGGGCTGAGGTGAGTTTCCACGAGTGCTATGCATAGGGCTTGATTGCATGCAGTAAGATCTCTCAGGAAAGAAATTTTGTTTTTATTATGATGCAACAGACCCCCAATAGTTAGTAAAAGTATTGGGGTGACGACTGTGCAGGCGTTAGGGGAGGCTATCCTGTGTCTGTTGACTGTGGTGGTCTTGCATAGTGGTGGGCAATGTTCCTTGTTTGTGCTTGGTGTGGCCAGGTCAGCTGCTGTTCAATCCTTTGCGCCATGCACAAAAACGACTCTTGCTCAGCGGCTGCGTTGCGCAGAACATCTGAGGAACACATTTCTTTTCTGAATGTTTTCCTTGGAGTCATTTGTTGTCTTTCTTCAGTGAAGTTTTTCTCTTTAAGGCCCCTGTAGTTCTGGCGGGGTGTTGGGTGGGCAAACCGGAAGTTTTTGCCGTCCTCCCCATGCCAACATTTGCCTTGCAGGTAAAATTTGCAAGTTCTTGGGTGCTTTCCGAATTTCTTCTTTCCTGTAGGGTTGTGGATGGCATTGGATCCTCCATGGGGTTTTCTATTGTTTGTTTGGTGGGTTGGGGTTTCGGTTTTGGTTGTTTTGCCCTTTCCTTTTTCTTCTTTTCTTTATTTGTTTTTGTTTTCCGTCCTTCCTTTTCTTGTGGTAGGAACTTTTTTCTTCTAGTTTTCTAATGGGGTGAGAGCTCCGTTCCTTTGTAGGACACACACATACATGCAGACAACTCTTTCTCTCTCTCTCTCTCTCTCTCTCTCTCTCTCTCTTTCTCTATCTCTCTCCGGTTTGGACATAAATATCCGCTCTCAATGTCGTCCCAACTCAAATTGGTCTACTAATTTTCCGGCATTGAATGGATGGATGAAATCCAAGCTGGTTTTCAATCAGAAATTTAAGCTAATAGGAGTGGATAGATACTATTTTAAACTTCCATGAAATTTTTAAAAGCCTATCAGCATTGTAATGTTTACTCATTATTCATTGCTTAATTCCTCTAGTTCACTGGTTTCTAGTTAAATACGTTCGCTGTTTTCTTCATTAATGCGCATAATTTTTGATTCGTCGCTGTTGACTTCCAATCCTAGTTTGGCAGGTATTGCTTCTAATTTTGACGTTTTATTTTGCATTTGGTTATATGTTTGTGAAAGTAGCGCTATATCATCTACAAATTCCAAATCTTCTGGAGCTTCCGCATCCGTCCATTCAATGCCTGTTTGGCTTTCAATCATAGTTTCCTTCATAATCCAATCTATAACTAGTAGAAATAAAAAGTAGCCGAGTTTACGTATTCAGGTAGTAAGATAACGTTTTCAGGCGGCACCGACTAAGATATTAAGACGAGAATAAGTAAGGCAAGGACCGCTTTTCACCTGTAATTTCAATAAAGAACAAAATAATAATTTTTAACACTAACGTAAAAGTGGTGTTATTGTATGGGGCTGAGACATGGCGAACAACAGTTAAGTCAAATAAGCAAATACAATCATTCATCAACAGATGCTTGCGTAGTCTACTTAAAATTAGATGGCCCGAACACATAAGCAATATGGAGCTATGGCAAAGACTAAATCAAGTTTCGATTAGGGAGCAAATATTTAAGAAAAAGTGGAAGTGGATTAGTAGCACAATTAGAAAAGACAGCGAAAAGTGCTTCACAGTGGAAACCTGATGGATATAGAAACAGAGGCAGGCCTAAGACCTCGTGGCGGAGATCAACACAAAAAGAACTAGAGAAAGGGGAACATTCATGACAGAGTATAAGTAGAGAAGCCAAAAATTATGCGACATGGAATTCAACTACAAGTGGTCTATACTCCGCGTTGGGAGGGTTAAAGGCATAAAGAAAAGAAATTGCTTAATTAACACACGTTTTCTGTTATTTCTTGCTGTTACAGAGAATATACTATGATTATATTTTCTCATGAGCTATGCAGGGGGGATCGAAAGTGATTTATGACAAAAGAAAAAGACTAATTATTATTCACGAGAACAAAATATGCAATAAACACTGATAGAAAAATAAAACTTAAGGGGTATGTGCGCTGCTTGTGGTTCCACGGCAGCTGTAAATTGTCTGAACTGAAATTTATCGTCTGTAGCGATTAACACACTCTATACCAGAAAGATTTATTTAATGTTTTAAGTGCTTTAAATATTTAGCATATTAATGTAATGGGTTTTGTCGAGAGCTGGTTTGTCTTCTGTCGATGACACATATGACGATTTTTTTCTACATAACTTCTACACCGGAAAATATTTCACAAGCACCAAACAGAAACGCAATCTTTTTGGCAACCGAAAAGAAATTTTGTATACACATAAGAAAATTACTTAGAGTGTTCTGATTTCTTCTTATGTCTGTATTTGTTCTTTTTTTATTGTCTTACTTTCCTCTTATCTGGTTAATAAAATTTGGTCAATCAATATCCGAGCCCCGATTTAAACAACATTTAGTCAACTGACATTTGGAAAATATCTATATTTCAGTTATTTGCATTTTCTGTTATTTGTCTGTACTTTCTGAGACACAAAGGGATTTCACTAGATTGTAAAGCACGTAGGAACGTAAACCAATGGGGGCGCTCCTCAGTCACCTCAGTCCACTAGAAATAGCAGCCTAGTGGTTCTCAAATCATAACTGCCCACACACAGCGTCTTAAAAGACAAACTAGATGTAGTCTTAGATGTGTTATATCCGAATGCTGACAAGGTGATTACGATTGGAATATCTTTGAGCATATTCAATCAAGACTGACCTGGAACTAAAAGTATTTATGCAACTGTATAAGACAATGAATTATTAATAAAATTAGACAAAGCGGTCATAGCCGGAATGCTTTTTACCATGCCCGGTCAAGACTAGTCTGTTAACCATTTGTGAATTACAACACTCTACTTTCCACCGTGTTTGTATTCATAGTTTCATGTTTTGATACCTGTCGCTTTACTGGCAATAAGATGGTAAAATTCTAAATGTAAATTGGTTGACAATTTAAAATTCTACCTTAATATATAATATATTCAGTCTAAAAAGGTTTTGAGAGATTCGGAAACTTAACTTTACCATTACTGTCATTTTCAGAAAAATTGATGTTATATTAGGTGCTTTTTGGTTAAGAAACTTATTATCCTAAGTCTTAATAATTTTTTAATACTGCTTAACTAAAGGCGTTTACTTTTAATATATTTTATTTCATATTTTTCTAACTCATTGTAAAATACATCGTACTATAGTTACATTTACTTAGATGATATCTCCGTAAACAAGATTCCTGCTCAAAGTTCTGTCTTCACCACTGTGCCTTTCGAGTTGATTGATATACCTCAAGGAGACTTGACTGATATACCTCGCAGATCGAGAAACCACATCAAAGTTTTATGAATGTCTATGCTAGCAATATGATTGTCATTTCAATCATAATTTTTCTGTGAGTTATACGACGCCATTTCAATCCTAATTTTTCAACGCAAAAAATTAAAGGGAGATAATGAATTTGAGGCTCTTTTGCGCCATATTTCGTTTGAGAATTTAAAATTTTTATTATGACCTCAGAATTTGACGATTTCGCTTACGTCTTCATATCTTCAATGTTTCCGCAAATACTGACGTTGGATCCATAGACAGCCTTGTCTATAATCTGTATGACATTGAGATATTTCTCCGACTTAGTGATAGGTAAGTATCTGATTGCACACACACACACACACAGTAACATGCATCTTGATAACTAACGGCACTCGTGTGGTTGGGCTTTATGTAAATTACAGTTGGGAAACATAGTAGTTGGACAGGACTGAGTGAGCTAAATCCATTTTCTCTTTCGTTTTGCCTTTCTCATATTGACATCATTAGGCGAAATATAAATCACCTAATGTTGAAAAACTGATCTTCCTATTCCTGTGTGATATCCAATTGAATCATAATGCTGCTAGCACAAACCTTATTTCCCTTACATTGCATATGTGGATTCAATTAATAGATTGCATAAATCCAACTTATTTTATTCCGATTCTCCAAATAAAATCCTTGAAAAATCAACTTGATGTGAAGATAGTATGTGACAGACGAACGGACGGACGGACGGATGCACAGAAAAACTCGGCTCTTATTGTAATATACATTGTAATTATTATAAGCTGTTGAAGATAATATTTGGTATTAATGAGAAAATAAACACAAAGATAGAAAAGAAGCACAAATTAATATTTGTTTTTAAATGGTATATCTGCGTTTATGAATTATTGGAACACGAAACACTTCAACATCCTGTGTTTATTCATTTCAACCAATATAAGTTTTAATCATCAATACTTCGGATGTTTAGATTCGATATAAAAATATACACTATCGTCGAAATTATAATAATTGTAATTATTGGAGGAATAGATTCATATGATTTCTGAAGTATTTATTTTTCTATTATTATTATTTTTTGAGCCCTAGGCCTCATGAAGCTGGTTCTCCGGTGTCCACGTGAACAAGATCATAACATTCACTCTGTACGGGACAATAATCCGTTGCAGGAATCGAGACAAGCAATTTTTGTGAGAGGGGGTGGTCGGTTATATCGACCACACTAGTTGACTGGCATATTATTTTATCAACTCCGGAGGGATGACAAGGGACGTTGTTCTCGGTGGAATTTGAACTCAGAACGTACAGATCCAAAAGAAATCCCGCTAAGCATTTTGTCAGACGTGCTAATGATTCTGCTAGATGGCACCGCCGTTGTGAAGTATTCCCTTAAACATTTTGGATTAAAATGTGTGGTTAAGAAGCTCGCTTTATGTAAATTAACATAATTTCGAGGTTCAATCCTATTACCTGGCACCTCGGGTATCTTCTACAACTCTGGGCCTTGTGAGAGAATCTGGTAGATAAGATGTGTGCGGAAACCCGTCGTCTGTGCGTTCAGGCGTGTATGGGTGTGTGTGTGAACGCGTGTGTGTGATTAACTTTGTTTATGTCCCCATCACCGCTTCACAACCAGTTATAGTTTGTTTATGTCACCGTGCATTAGCGATTTCGGATAAGAGACAGACAATACTTATCAGGGTTTAAAAGATAAGTACTGGGGGAGATCTGTTCGACTAAACTCCTCAAGAAGCATGGCTGCAGTCCGATGACTGGCACAAGTAAAGAACAAAAGATAAACGATTTCGAAATGGCGGAATTACAATGTTTTGTTTCACGCTTTCGGTTAGCGGGGGTGGGCGATGTCTGCAGTTTCCAACTATAAATACATCTTTATAATCAATCGTTAGTTTACTCATTGAAGAGTTACCTAAGTGAAATATAAGATATAAATTAGAAAATATATATATCAGTGGTAGATAATCGATAGAATTTATAGGGGAGCAACTATAAAATATATCACAAACATAAAGAATACAACAAACACGGAGTAGCACTATTTGTTTGGTTAAGGTTTTTATGCTTACTGCATGAAATCTGTTATCACTAACTTGATTATAGCTTTCATGCAAATGTCATTGCTAGGTTGCTTTCACTTCGAAACTTTCCGAATGTACCATTTGTACTTGCGAGACTTAACCCAAATCGAAAAAAGGGCTTGAACATAAATATGCACATAGAAAAAACTGACTTCTTGGCATGTATTGTAACACTAATGGTCGATTTCGTTCAATAACAAGGTGCAGCAAAAACACCCCAAAGAGACGGAAGTAAATGTTATTGAAATAATATTGTAATAAAGTTAACGTTAAGGGATACAATTTATTTCATTTGGATCGGAAAATGATTTCCTCCAAATGGCAGCTTTAAATGGTGATACCCTGTTGCACTCAATTTCTGAAGCTTTCCATCTCACGACGGATATGAGGTTTTTCTGTGACATCTTGAAAATTTTAAATATTCTAGATTATGCAGTGGAGGCGGGGTGGTCTAGAACTTAGTATGTTGCACCCATGAGCGCAAGATCTTGGTTTCGATTCCAGGACTGGGAAGTGCATTGTGTATTTGAGCAAAACACTTCATTCCAAGTCGCGTTGCAATTACTTTGACAACTAATATGTGGCATACTATGCATCAGAGCAGGCGATGTCCCTTTGACGGAGAGACCGAGCTAATGTACAGCACAAATATTTGATCACTATAAACAAATCGTTTGTGTAGATTGTTCAGCAGATTCTACAACTTAAGTCTATCTTCTTGTCTTTCTTCGATGTCTCTATTCAATTTAATAAATTTCTAGAAATGAACTCTTTTCCTAATGTCGCCACTAGTTTTATCCAATACGCACGTTGAATAGATTGTACTTTCCATAGGTGGAATTTTCTTTGAAATTCTTCGAAAGTCCTTGAACTCGATATTTTTAAGAGTTTACCTTCTTAACTCGCTATCTTTGCATCAAACACGTTTGTTTTGTAAGCTAACTGTAGTCAAAGGAATATCAGCAGAAAACTGTAGACATTTTAGTAAACAAGAATTTTTTTTATTCAAATGAGAAAAGGAACTTGAAGTTGTTTCCTATAGTATTTTGTTGTATTATTTAAGTATTGAGCAACTATTTCCATAGTACAAACATTTCTATCATTTTCAGTCTTCTTTTTCGTTTCTTCATTTTTTCTTTCTCCACCATCTTCTGCTACGGTTTATTTCTTTCGATAGCTTGCATATAAACGTACGAGTTTATTTCCCTTCAATTTGTACGTGTTTTCTTTACTCCTCCCTATTCTTTAAACTGAATACTAAAATATTTATTTTCCTTCTCTTCCCTACGCTGTTTTCAAACTTTTATCTATTCAGTATCTAAATCGTGTACGCATTATAATGGTAGTGCTTCCAGAGATATATAGCAACAGTGTCTGTTTTCTGTATTCAACTCTTCTTTCTGTTTCTTTTTCAATTTCGTTGGCATTTTTTTTTTCACCTCGCCAATATTTTTCCCTTTCAAATTTTCGCCTTTTTCTTATACGATGGTACATGATTTTATTGTTTATTTCTCTATTCTTTCCAAACTACATAGTTGCTTTACTGTTTCATATTATATTTTACTTTAGCTTTATCTTTATGGTATACTTTATCAACAATTGAATTTTAAACTTTAAATGTCAGAATCTTCGTACTTATGACGTGAGGAAATATGTGTGTGTGTGTGTGACTGTGTGTGTACGCGTGCGCATTTCCGCATGTTACATACACACACACACACACACCACACACACACACACAACACACACACACACACACACACACACACATATATATATATATATATATATATATATACATACATACATATATACATATATATATACATATATAAATATATATATACATACATATATATATACATACATACATATATATATACATACATATATATGCACACACATACATATATATATACATACATACATACATACATATATATATACATACATACATATATATATACATATAATATATATATATATATATTATATATATATATATACGCACTAATACTCTCTCATACACACACACACACTCTTCTCATACACACACACACACTCTTATGTTGGAGCGAGGTCATTTAACCCTATTATCTCCCCTAATTTCGCTCTTGCGTCTCACGTTTGATCTTTGACTTCTGGCCGAAATCAGATCGCCATGTTGATTCGCTAGCCTCTGCACGCATTTTTTTCTCTCCTTCTTTCTGTATCTTTCTGTTGAAGAGCGTAGGCTCGAAACGTTAAAGACTTGTTTTATTTATATTTCCTGAGCGCCATACTAATACAATTGTTTGTTTGTATTCCACCTGCCTTCGTCTTTTGTTTATTTCCGTAAACCTGCCTTCGTCTTTTGTTTATTTTCATAAAGTTTACCGTTATATATATATATATATACATGGCTGTGCATATATGTTCATGTGTGTATGTATGCATACTCACACACAGATAGATAGATAGATAGATAGATAGATAGATAGATAGATAGATAGATAGATAGATAGATAGATAGATAGATAGCTAAAGGAAGGTGGAACTGTAATGTCAGTCCAGAAACCGGTCCACGTGAATCATAATACTTGAATGTATGCTGAGAGATTAACCCGCTTGCCTTCGGATGGTTGATTTCTGTAGTTATTATCAGTGTATTTTGGCGATTTAAATAAGAGTTTTGACTGTTATTTCTAGTAGGTAGACATACTTAGTATTCCTTTGATTAGTTCTAATCCTTCAGCTATTTAATGCTTTTTTAGTGGGGGCCTGCAATCGCCTATATTATTGATTCTGTCGTTATTATTTTTTTTAATTGTTACACTAGATGATAATAGGGTCAATAATATCTTCGCAAATATTTTTTCATGAATTATTTGCTCCGTATTGCAATATATGGATAAATATATGTGTGTATACATATATGTATATATAGGGAGAGGGGAAGAGATTTTGCATGTGTATATTTATATTTGAAAATTTATGTCGAACGAATAAGGAAAAGAATACTTACTACACTTAAAATGTTTTGTTTATTTAAACTAAACAGGTTTCTCCCGACTTATGCTGCTGCAATCTTCAGGCGAGAACAGTTACAACGCTTTGTGAGAGTTTATTTATAACCGTTGGTAGTGAAAGAGTTGTTTCTGTTAATTGATTTTGCTTGCTTCTTATTTGATTAACTGTCTTCTCTTGGTTCTCTTGAGTGAATGTTTTGTTTTGTAACCTAAAGTTTAATTCCGTTGAATAGGTTTTTTTAAGTGTGTGTTTGGGAGATATCTTTGTTTTTTGTTGTTTTCTTTATTGGGAGTGGAAGGAGTCTCATTGCTTATTCCAACAGGGCTTAAAGGGGAAATTGCTCAATTCATTAATTTGGTTATTTGCTAAATGTGTGTGTTAAAATCATTCTGAATTACTTAAGAATGGGAGCAGATTATTGTTTTATCAATGTGTTTCCTTCATTAGAAAATGATATTTCCTGAAACTTTTACCGTCGGGGAAAATATTTTGTTCTGCGTTACAAATTTGGCAGGAGTTTTGAACACTGACGATTTGTCAAGAGTGACTGAAAATTAAACCTGTTTTGGTAACTACGTTTTGATACTGGATGCGCGCGCGCACAGAAATATGCAAATACAGAGAGAAACAGAGAACGATATCACACATATATACAAAGATAACTAGATGTTCGCACACATAAACAGTGGAACAGAAAGAGGGAGACGAAGAGAATGAGAGAAACATTAAAATGTCAAGCAAGTCAGCGTTAAATTAGCGGCGCCAATTAGACGTACCAAAACGTCTCATATATTGTTTGAATCTTGTTTCTCTGTTCGTTGTTGTCGTCAATTGTTCTTTGTCAGGGCTTGTGTTTATGTATGTCTGCGCAAGTGCATGAGTGTATGTGGAGTATTATAGGCTTATTTATATTTGGATGTTTACTATTCGATGCATTTGGATGTCATCGTTTTTATCAGTGTCTATGAAATACGAGACATTCTCCCAAAAACAAATTTATCTTTTAATGAAAGTCTTCATCTAATGAAAAAGGAAACATGCTTAAAGAGAACGGTACACGTGCTTTACGAACATATAGCCCTTAATTAGATAAACAGATAAATTCAGTAACTAGCAAATTTCCCCATAAACCACTAGAAATCTTTATATATAAAAGTGAAGTTATGTGTCTGTCTCCTACGATTTAGATTCCTAACTACTCCCACATTTTGCGGTGCAGTTTAACCAAAACCGGGTATCTTATAGTCGTGATTCATATCGAGCCCTTCTGGGTATTATCGCGCGTCTACGATGAGTCAACGATTTAAAAAAAAAATTACCATCATTTTTTTCCATTTTAATGCATTTTTTGCTATTTTTTGGCTATAACTCTCTAAAAATGCTTATATAGTTATTTCCCTTACAAACCCGAGCAACGCCGGGCGATACTGCTAGTAAAGGTTAAAAGAATATGCAAATACATAAAACAACTCCCTAGCCAAAATATTCAATGAAAATAAACATTAGGAACCTAACAAGTACAACCAAATACGAAACACAAAAATACCAGCCAACCAACGGATGCAAAAGAAAAACTACTCGACAGACAAAAGCGGTGTTACACCAACATTGAAATATATAGGTTCTCACCGAAAACAGTTGCAGCGCGAGACGCATGCTGCGACATTAATATTCTGCTTAAATAAACCATCTGCGTACATGCAGGCGTATGTTCATATATATATATATATATATATATATATATATATATATATATATATATAATATATATATATATTATATATATATATATATATACATATATATATATATACATATATATATATATATATACATATATATATATATACATATATATATATAGCAATTAAGGACAACTACTTAATAAGGAAAACTTAACAAGAAATTGTCAGGTAGATAGCGTGAAAGACCTCATAAGAGAAAAAATTTCGAAAATAATTATTTCTTATTGAACATATTAATTTATATATAGAGGGCATTATACATACATGCCAGAGGGCATTATACATACATGCCACACGCTAAGAGGGACAATTAGTCATTTCTACCAAAAATTTTACTAATCCCACCGAATGCAATTTTTCAAAGTAAGACATTTAAAAATATCCTTTCCCGAAATGCAATTCGTAAAAGTCTGCCATTTACCGGATGTAATATATGTAAACTCACCCATGTGCTTCGTTGATGTTGACCAGTTAGCTGCTCGGCTTAAGCGAGGCAAGGTCGTTTATTTATGATACGTCCAGGCTTGCTGATGAATACAGAGGTATGAAATCACAGTGATACAAGTCTATATTTTTAAATGTCTTACTTTGAAAAATTGCATTCGGTGGGATTAGTAAAATTTTTGGTAGAAATGACTAATTGTCCCTCTTAGCGTGTGGCATGTATGTATAATGCCCTCTGGCATGTATGTATAATGCCCTCTATATATAAATACATATATATATATATATATATATATATATATATATATATATATATATATACATATATATATATATTATATATATATATATATATATATATATATATATATTATATATATATATATATATATTATATAATAAAAGGTTATAATTATCGGGATGTGGTTTTGAGCAACTTGTTGCAATTAACCCTTTATTATAATTAATATAATCCTTACCAAATACGGTCTTTTCCATACCGATAAAACTACTAGGTGAAATTTATTAATTTTATTAAATTAATTATATTTCCCCCTTTTTGTATATTGTACGCTATTACTCCCATACAATAAATCTGCGAAACTTCGTTTCGTTGATAATGTTTTTGCAACTCACGTGGTAATTTTGGAGGGAGATACGAATTCGCCTGTCTATATAAATGTAGAGATGCTGACAGACCATTAGATCGTTCGATGACGCCTGATCGAGCCGATGTAGTGGGTGGGTTTTTTTCCCTAGCATTTCTAGATTTATTGGAAATATTATATTGACAAGGAAATGAACCTCTGGTTCTAATCCAGAAACGATTTCGTCTATAATTAATCCAAATAGGCTGGGATTTCGTTATTTTCTTTCTCTTTACCATATACGGGTTGCAAATTATGTTTGTGGAGACTTTTTTACTAGTAGGAGAAATGGTGACCTATTTGGCTGCCATTTCTAATATTTTCGGTATGTGGTTTTGAGCAACTTGTCGCAATTAACCCTTTATTATAATTAATATATATATATATATATATATATATATATATTATATATATATATATATATATATATATATATATATATATATATACATATAAGTTTTTGTGTGAGTGTGTGTGTACTGCAGTAGATTGTAAGTTAATTCAGCAGGCGTATTATTCTAGGGTTTCTGGGGAAATAGTTCTTTAACAATATTCTACCGTGGCAACAATCAGAGACAACTATGAAAGAACGAGACACACTACATAAACAAGGAACAGCATATCATCAGCTGCCGTATATACATATAGATATATATATATATATAAATATTTGTGCATATAAGCATATACATACGTATATATGGATATATACATGTACCGAGGGACCTTTTTAATTTCTTATAGGTTATTCTTTACTTATTGAGTAGCCATCTTTAGAAGAGGGAAATAGGTTTTTCCACTGAAGTGGCTAAAATTTTTATGCGCATATTATTAAATGTAAATTCATTTAATATTTTGTATGACTCATATCTATAAACAATTCATTTCTACCTTCATGCGTCGTCATTATAGAGCAATCAATATTCAGTTCATTGTGATAGAGGAGAAGCATAATCCTTAAAGTTTGTCCATTTTAAATCATGTATAGAGGACACCAAATGCAACGACTGTTACAACTGCAATACTATTCATCCATTATAAGTCCAAATCAAAGCGCATTTCTACACATACCCGTTGCATATAAAGAAAATACTTTTATAAGATGCATGGATACGATAATATCTTTGTTACCGTCAAAGCCTCAGACCGTAATGTTGGTAACTTGTGGATAAAAGAAACTATTCTAGTCAAAGACAACATCTAAATATTAACCTGAATGAATATCAATTGCTACTATAAACAATATGTATCATACTGACCGAATTCCTCCTCAAACACATGTCACGCCATCAGGATATTGATAGTTCTCATAACACAACCCACAAATCCAAAATCTATACCTCCAACATATGTGATAATTGTAATATGACGAGTTTGACACGCTAACACAATGTATTTTTTTAAAGCCATTGTATCGGTATTAATTAAGTATCACGACTAATCAAATATTACTAGGATAACATTACAATATCTCCTTTATTGTTATCTATAAAAGGTAGGGGGGTGTACGTGATTGTAATTTATGCACGTCCACAAATTAGCACGCATGTCGCTCCAGTTTTTGGAGGACATTCGTCACAATCCTAGCTGTATTTTCATCAAATTATTTTTCCCGAGGCACCCGCGTATAGAGGTAAAAATCGATTTTCAACCATAACTTTTACCAATTTTGAAGTTTGCTAACATGAGTTAAGTCCCTTCTTGCCAAAGCAAAATGAAAATGTGTGTGTGTGTGTGAGGAAGAGAGAGGAGTTGTGTGTTGATGTATGTGTGAGTGTGTGTGTGAGGAAGAGGATTTGATAGCGTCTAGCAAAAAAGTAAAGACAAAGTGTATGTGAGGGAGAGAGGGTAAGTGACAGCGTTCACCAAAAATAAAAATGTAAAATGTTTTTTTCTTAAACACGAGATATAGTCTTCAAATTTAGGATGTTTTTGAAAGACACTATATTTTATAATCAGAATATAGAGATTATATATACTTTCTCACACAATTAAAATATATTTATTTTAAATCACTTATTTATCTATTTTAAATCGTTCATCTTTGTACCCCACCTCTCTCTCACACACACATTACTTTGGGCGCGAATGAGTTTTGTTTTTCTTTTACGCCGAGGAAAAAAGCGTTTTGTTGAGAAACCATTTATTAACAACAAAGAAACAAAGATGTAGGTAACAATTTGTCAGTGAATTACACAATATAAATGGGTAAAATTTCCGAGGCTTCCACCACACCCCACCCCGTTTCTCGGACCACAAAAAGGGTTTTGTAGCATATTAGGAGGCCAGGGTAGTTGATTACACGCAAAAAATCCGATTTTTTTTTCTTAGTGAAAATCGTGCGAGTGTTATCTAAAATTTTGCCTGGAGTTTTTCATGGTAAAAAAATGTTTTCAAAATCGTGCGAGTGTTAATCTAAAAATTTACCAACGTTTGTTCCAGTCATTTCTGTTTATAAAATTTTCAGTACGCAATTTTGCTTTCTCGGTGGTCAAGGCAAATGATGACTGGCAAAGCAACAGTGCCCTAATGCTGACATTGGATACAATGACCTGATCTACAATAATGCGCTGATTGAAATCGAGGATGCCCTGCTCAAAATGGGTGGGACGGCGTTGAACACATTCGGTTTGCCATCCTCTTTGCGACAGGACGTGAACACACTCCCACCAAAGTACTTCTGGAGTTGTCATATGACGCTGATGGCTTTGCGGAGTACCTGAGAATAAATGAACCGAAATTGCTCCCCGATCAGAGCCTGGTGTACGAA
Source organism: Octopus sinensis (assembly GCF_006345805.1). NCBI lineage: Eukaryota > Metazoa > Mollusca > Cephalopoda > Octopoda > Octopodidae > Octopus > Octopus sinensis. The sequence goes on from NC_042998.1 coordinate 83,989,530, forward strand.
ACTGTCGTCAGTGCCGTTGAAAAGCAGGCGGGCGGTGTTTTTTTCCTCGATGCTCCTGGAGGTGCCGGTAAATCCTTTGTAACACAATTAATACTTGCTAAGATTCGTTGCGAGAAACAAATTGCGCTAGCCGTTGCTTCTTCGAGAATCGCTGCTACATTATTGCTGGGAGGTAGGACGGCGCACTCGGCATTCAAGCTGACTTTAGATTTAGTGAGGGCCGAGGTTCCTACTTGCATCATTGGAAAAAAATTCAAAGGAAGCTGAAGTTCTTAGTGCCATCTCATTGTATGGGACGAATGCCCAATGACCAATAAGGGTGCTCTTCATGCACTGGACCGGTCACTGAAAGGTATCAGGGATTCTACGGCTTCTATGGGTAGTGTAGCTCTATTGCTTTCAGGATATTTCCGGCAAACCCTTCCAGGCATCCCTAAAGGGAGCCGGGCTGATGAAGTGCGTGCATGCCTTAAGTCATCCACGTTGTGGTTCCAGGTTAAGACCTTAAGCCTAAGCAGAAACATGCGTGCGCACTTGCTTGGTGATAGCATGTCTGCAGCATTTAGCCCTTGGAGAAGGCAAGGTCCCTAGGAATGATAGGGGCGACATATCCATCTCCGAACTGTGCAACACCATGGACAACCCTTCCGATCTTTTGGAAACAGTGTTCTCCAATCTGGAAAGTAACTATGCAGACATCAATTGGCTCAGTGAAAGAACCATCCTGGGCCCCAAAAACGTAGCTATCAGTGCTATCAAAGACCAGCTCATAAGCCGAATTCCGGGTGAGGGGCGTATCTACAAATCGATTGACCGGACCTCTGACATTGTCAGTTACTCTATCGAGTTTCTCAATTCACTGGAGCCAGCAGGGCTTCCACCTCACATTCTTAGGCTAAGAGTTGGATGTCCAATTATGCTAATCAGAAACTTGCTTCTGCCTAAACAGTGCAACGGGACCCGCTTAGTAATCAAGTCCCTGACACCCCACTTCATTGAGGCCACCATTGTTACAGGGTGCGGGAGGGGTGAAAATGTTTTCATTTCAAGGATGCAGCTTTATCCCTCGGAGTCAGACATGCCGTTTAACTTCCGCAGATCGCTGTTCCCGGTGAAACCGTGCTTCGCCATGTCCATCAACAAATCCCAAGGCCAAACACTATCGGTAGCAGGCATCCATTTGGAGTTTTCCATTCAATCAGGATAAAAAAAAATTGATAAACCGATTCCTTATAGGATTTCCCACTAAAATTGGCAACACCCCATTTTCAACCATAACTTTTACCAATTTTCACATATTTTGCTCAAACTTGATGCCAGCATTACTTAGGATTAATGGAATCTCTGGATGCTTTAAGTTCTCAAAAAAAAAAAACAATCGATGAGTGGAAATAATCGATAAACTGACTCCTTATGGGATTTCCCAATCAAAGTGCCTGCAAACCCATTACCAGTCAAACGTTTACCAATTTCAACGGATTTCGCTCAAATTTCATGTCAGTGTCACTTATTTTGGTTTGAAATAAAGTGCTTGATGATTTAATAATCCTAACTTAATCTCGGGCAACGCCGGGTTATACTGCTAGTGTTTTATATTTAATGATCTCTCTCTTCATTATTATTGCTTTCTATAACATACTGGTTTTTCTTTGTTCATACACACGCACACACATAAACATGCGAATAAAGACAGACAGATAGATAGACAGAGAGACAGACAAATATATAGACAGGTACATAGCATAGATATGTATGCATGTGTGTGTACATTAAATATGTGTGCATTATTATAGCCGCATTATATATATATATATATATATATATATATATATATATATATATATATATATATATATATGCAAACAAATGAGGGAGTACATTTAAAGTAATGCAAAAGCGGGCATAACTTCTTAATTAGCATAGATCGCTCAAATTGTTGATGTAGGTACTTCCTATATCATTCTTTATATTAAAAGCATAAGGGTTGAGGTTCGGCGGGAGCAGAACTCTTCCACTTTTTCACTTTCATTATAGCCAAATAATGGGTTCCAAGTGGAAGCAGCGTGCCATCTTTGGTTTCATATATATATATATATATATATATATATATATATATATATATATATATATATATATATATTACTAATAAGTCATTATGATGTAACAATGTTTTAACATTTTCTATTTCTTCTTCACTTCTGGTGTCTTCGAAATTTGCTCTGAAAATATAATTCTCCATCTGAAAAGATCTGTCCTCAATTAAACAGACACACTCATATTAACACGTGTATACATATTCAAGCACACAGACATACTCTTACTTAGACACACACACACACACACACACACACACACACACACACACACATACACACATACATCGAATGCTGAAGCCTGGAAAGTGAACAAAAATATTTCATACAAAAACAGTTTAATGTTCTTTAATTTATTTCTTTTCTATCCCGCACTGCAAAACTCTTTCTCTCTCTCTCTCTATCTATCTATCTATCTATCTATCTATCTATCTATCTATCTATCTATCTATCTATCTATCTATCTTTTTATCTCTCTGTATGTATGTATGTGTGTGTATATATATATATATATATTTATGAGAAACGTTTTGTATATGCAAATAAAGCTCCTCTTCTTTTATGCCAGCAACAGTCTAATGATGTTGACTGGTACAGCATCCAGTTGTACCGATATAATGTGGAATAAATATAATAGTAACAATAATGCTAGGATTGAATTTATAAACATTTAATGCATCACTACGCGCGTTTCCACAAATCACTTGACTTCTAGGATCACAGTCCCTATTCCTGAGATGATTACAGTGAAGTTCGTAGTATCCGTGGGCATCAGCCCGATGCCCACAGATACTACGAACTGCATTGTAATCACCCCAGAAATATAGACTGTGATCTTAAGAGACATGTGATTTGTGGAAACACGCATAATGATGCATTGAATGTTTAAATTCCAAGGAATATTATCATTATTATATATACATTACACACACTCGCACACACACATAGTGATATGGCTATGTCTGCGACCGTAGGGTGTGACACTCAACAACTGGTTCAGGAACATCCAGCGGTGCAGATGTATCTCGTCGGGTGATAAATAAATACAATTCGTTACAATAACTGTTCCGAGATGTTTTATAGAAAGAAAAGCAGCCAGACGGAAGAAATATCTTCATTTATATAGATCAAAAATGAAATCACAGATGGCAAAAAGAGAAACGAACACGCAATCCAGCGAGAAAAGTATAAAACATAACCCTTAGCAAATATTCCCGTATAATCTATCTTCCGTCTTTCATTTGCCATATACATAACGGTCGCTGTGAATGTGACTGAGCTTTACCAGTAAGCTATCAGGTGTAAACCATTCGTTTTGTTATCCATGATATATATATATATTTGTATCAGTCATTTGACTGCGGCTATGCTGGAGCACCACCTTTAGTCAAAGAAATCAACCCCAGGATTAATTATTCTCTGTAAGCCTAGTACTTATTTTATGGGCGTATTTTGCCGAACAGCAAAGTTACGGGGACATAAACACACCAACATCGGTTGTCAAGCGATGGTGGTAGGGACAAACACAGACACACAAGCATATACATATATACAGTCGTCCTCAAAATTATTCATACCCTTGTTAATTCTTGTGAATTTATATTTTTGTAGTGAAATAAATGCATTTTGTCAAGTTTGTTTATGTGTTATATGTGACCAACAAATGAAAGTATAACAATATACAATTCAAGAAATTCTCGAAAGGAAGAGTGGGCCAACATCTCACAGGAGACGTGCATGAAGCTTGTGAACACGTACAAGAAACGTCTAGAAGCAATCATAAAAAACAAAGGTCTATGCTATTAAAGAAAGGCTATGCTATTAAAGAAAGATATTGGACTCGGTAAATCTAGGGTAGGAATACTTTTGAACATGGCATTTTTTTTTTAATCCATGACCAAAACACACCAGAAATGAAGAATTTCTTGAATTGTGTATTTTCATAATTTCATTTGTTGGTCACATATAACTCATTAACAAACTTGACAAAATGCATTCATTTCATCACAGAAACTAACAAGGGTATGAATAATTTTGAGGACGACTGTGTGTATATATATATATACATACTCTTTTCTCTTTTCACTCTTTTATTTGTTTCAGTCATTTGACTGCGGCCATGCTGGAGCACCGCCTTTAATCGAGCAACTCGACCCCGGGACTTATTCTTTTGTAAGCCCAGTACTTATTCTATCGGTCTCTTTTGCCGAACCGCTAATTTACGGGGACATAAACAAGCAATGCTAGGGGGACAAACACAGACACACAAACACACACACACGCATATATATATATATAGATATATATATATATATATATATATATATAATATATATATATATATACGACGGGCTTCTATCAGTTTCCGTCTACCAAATCCACTCACAAGGCTTTGGTCGGCCCGAGGCTATAGTAGAAGACACTTGCCCAAGGTGCCACGCAGTGGGACTGAACCCAGAACCATGTGGCTGGTAAACAAGCTACTTACCACACAGCCACTCCTGCGCCTATATATACATATATATACGACGGGCTTCTTTCAGTTTTCGTCTACAAAATTCACCTACAAGGCTTTGGTCGGCCCAAGATTACAGCAAAAGACATTTGCCCAAAGTTCGACGCCGCGGGACTGAACCAGGAACCATGTGGTTGGGAAGTAAACTTCTTGCCACACACCCATATATATGAATACATACATACAACGCGCACACACACACACACCACACACACACACACACACACAAACACACACACACGCATATATGCCTATATTATGTATATGCGTGTGTGTATGTATATATATATATATATATATATATATATATATATATATATATATATATATATATATATATATATATATACTCACATACACACACGCATATACATACATACAGACACATAAATACGCACACACATATATGTGACCAACACACATACAATCATGTTTCTTTTTTTCTTTCCAATATTTACACGAACTAACCGACAGGGATGGGCTGTGTTGTCGACCAAACTATTAAAGATCACTTTAGTGAATATTCAAATACCTACATGGTCCTATATAAATAAAGAATAATGTATATACATGTGTTTATTAATAGTTTTAGTACTCTATATTATTGATCTCTCTACACGGCTTCTGAAAGTAATGAAGTGAACTGGGTGAGTTATCGATACAAGTCAGTTTGGTTTTAATAGATTAAGTAAAACAAACACAAGCGGAATATGTTCACACTGTGTTCGATATCCACTTGAATATTTTAGAGATGTCTGTGTTTTTGAGTTGTTTTACCGGTGGTGAGTTTTGAACCAACAAAACTAGAGCACAAATGCATTCAAGTCAAGATTATTAGGTATTTGGGAGAGGAGGCTATGTAAAACTTTGTTACGTAATATAGGCGCGCATAAACGTTTTAGAATTAGGTTTAATTGTGTGTGATTAAGAAGCTGTAGGTGAGAATCTGCGCTGAGAACAACAAAGCATCTTTGATTATATATACATATATATATATGTATGTATGTATGTGTTTATGTATGTATGAGTGTGTGTGTGTGTGTGTATGTGTGTGTGTGTGTGTGTGTGTGTGTAGCAAATCCCCCAAAAAGAAAAACAAACACAAAAAGAACAACAACGCGAGGACGTGGTACATGTAAAGTATTAGCAAACGCTTAGGGAAGGAAAGATGGTTTAACGTTTCGAGCAACGCTCTTCTTCAGAAATAGAGGGAAGTCCAATAGAAAGGAAGAAAATCGCGAACAGAGGAATAAAATCGCCAACGATTCCCATGTGGTTACATTTTGTATGTGTGTGTGTGCGTGTGTAATAGAGAGAAAGTGTATTGTGATAAACACAAGTTTATATCCTTTGTTCCTGACGTACGTTTTATTATTGTAGTTATCTGCAACCCTTCGTTGGCTGTTCAAAGTACAAATGGATACCGAATTACAACAGAGTGTGTGTGTGTGTGTGTGTGTGTGTGTGTGTGTGTGTGTGTGTGTGTGTGTGTGTGTGTGTGTGTGTGTGTGTGTGTGTGTGTGTGTGTGTAAACTTAGATTAAATAGCTGTTCCGTCTTAAGGATTTCATGTAACATTTGAGAGACACTGACAACGGCATGTTTTGAATTTAAATATGCTGATATTTCAACACAAGCACTGTGGTTCTCCAATCCTGATTTAATGCATCTCATCTTTAAGAAAGTAGCGTGCTTTGAGAAAAATTTTACTGTCATTTCTCGCTGTTCAGGAGACCAGGTAGAATGGCATGTGTCCGATTGAACTTCTATGGAGTTTGAAAAACAAGTGTGTCTGGAGAGGACTTTCTTTTTTGCTATATTGGTGATCAATATAGAGAAGAAGTGGGCAGATGTTAATATCGAATTTGATAGATCAGATAAAGAAGTTTGGTCAATTTTATTCTTTATATCTATTTTTCCCTTGTGTTTCTGTTTTTTACCTATAATTTATGATATTGATACAAAGGTGATTCTGTGTCTCGTATTTATTTTGTTTCCCTCATGTTCTGAGTTCAAGCCCCATCGGGAACCACAGAACACTTTGCATTTCATTCAGCAGATGTCAACAAAAACAAATACCTCGAAAATATTGAGATTAATTCATTCAATTTTTACAAAACTTCTTCCCGCCTCCAGAATATTAGGACATACACCAATCAAAGAAATTATCCAGATATTAACGGGGCTGTAATTTTAACATCCCACCCGGTTTAACATATCTGTATGGTCCTTGTATTTTTAGAGCAACTCACTTTGTTTAGTACATTCGAACTAGCTACTTCTATTCTTTCCTCACCCTCCTTTTTCTATTGACCATTGAGCAGCAAACATATTCTATGAAAGAGGCTTTTCAACCAGTACAACTGTCCGAAGTTCTGAGAATCAAGAAGAGGTTCTTCAATATCTGATAGGTCTTTCACACACAAAGATAAACTTCAGAGTCCCTTTAAATTTTCAGAGCCACTCTAGCCTCTGAGATGCTCGAAAGTTGTCGTGTTCCGCTTTAGAAATTTTTAAAAGGCGGAATAAGATTGATGCTTGTGGTGGATAACTGTCGCTTCTAGCTCACGTGTCCGGGAAAACATTCAAAGTTAAGAGAAACTACGTTTCCTCCCTTTTAAAGAAACAGTTCATGAAAGATATTGAGAGAGTTAATTGTGGTTATGTACTAAGTGTCTTTCTGTATTTCGTCTCAACAATCTCAATCCACCAAAATTCAAGTCAACTCGTCAATAAAGGCATCTCCAACTACGTGCTGAGTGCTACTTCCGTTCGCTTGTTCACTCTCTCGTGTGTACGTGTGTGTATGTATGTGTGTGTGTGTGCGCGCGTGTGTGTGTACATAAAATATAGAGAGTGTAGGGAGAAAACGTAAAAGGATGATTTGAGTGATTAAGGTTATCAGTCTCTAGCATATAAATGGCTTGTATAGGGAACACAGATGACTCGATAACTGACCAATAAATTTATTAATAAGTGCATTACTGTTCGTCTTATATCGAGATTAGATAGAAAATTCAGATAAGAGGGCAGGTACTATACAACTTCATTTCAAAAACAACAAAGGTTGATTATAATGCAATAATCAAATGTGTAAATATATGCGATAGAAAAGTTCGTTGAGAACTACAATTGTTTCAAAAGCAAATGGGATGTCTGTTATATAACATCACGAATGTCCTGTGATTGTCAGGTGTGTTTTTTCGTCACGTACATTAGACCTTTTTAGTTGACCATAATATGTCACAGAAGACTAGGCTGACATTGAAGAGTTTATGCGTATGTGTGTATGCATGGGTGTATATGTGTGTACTTGTAGAGTTCCTTGCTATATTTGAGAAGACATCTAAATTGGACGGGGGATTAAACCAAGTTATTTATCTTGTGAACGATTTCATATCAACGAGTCTGCAGGTTTGGCGCTGAGTAAAAACTGTTCGTTATGTAGCGCAGCTTCCCAAGTATTGCAGGTCGCATTTTTGCCTGAACATCTGTAACACGGCTTTATGTGAACCACTTCATGAGGCAAGGACCGTGAGTGTTGGTTGCAAGAGGGATATGGTGGAGAATGACTAAGAGAATGGTTTCAGTGAAGTGTCTATTTTTGATAGGTTGCATGCGAAATACTTTGCAGAGAACTTGTGAAGCCTCGTGTTGGTTTGGCAAAGGTGGGGATGGTAAGTTTTTTGGAGCGTCCGTGTGTCGTACAGAAATACGTAGGGCGGGGGATGAAACACGTTGACGTACAGAGTTGAGGATTGCAGAGGTTTCAGTTTCTACACCAGTTTCATCTATACGAGTTTGGTGTGAGAATGAAGACGTCATTGAGATTTTCAAAGATAGGTGGTCCTTGATGAAAGAAGAGGTGTAAATGTAGTGCTTTCAGTAACTGGGGAAAGGAGACGGAGACTACTGGGTGAAGCAGAGGAAGAGATGCAAACGTGGCTGTGTGGTAAGTTTGCTTCCCAACCATGGCTCATGGTTCAGTCCCGCTGCGTGGCACCTTAGGCAACTGTCTTCTACTATAGCCTCGGGCCAACCAAAACTTGTGAATGGATTTGGTAATCCTGTAAATAATAATAATATTTTTACATAAGCTTATATATATATATATATAATATATATATATAATATATATATATATATTATATATATATGGGGTTCTTTGTGTTGTTTTTCCCCCTTCGCCGTTTGAGAACCAGTGTTTATGTGTTTACGTCCTCATAATCTAGCTGTTTGGCAAAAGATACCGATAGAAAAAATGCCAGGCTTAGAAAAAAATTCTCCGAGGCAGTGCCCCAGCATGACCGTAGTCTTATGACTTAAACGAGTGAAAGGTAAAAGAAAAGATACGAAGAGTTGCGGTGGCTTTGGAATTGGTGAGCGCAGAAGAGGAAAGCGTATGTAAGAAGAGACGTTGATGGTTGGAGTATGTCTCAGTGTAGGAAAAGAAGGGGTGTATACGAAGTGTTGTTGGTGGCTGAAGGATTTCTGTATGCAGAAGAAAATGTATATGGATGAAGGAAGACTTCGAGTAACTGGAAGTTTCTGTTACTGATATCTAAGAGAGAGAGTTGAGTGGCGGAGGAGAGTAGAACCTACATACAGATACTATCTATCAAAGTTTAAATACGATGTAGCTTGAGAAGTGAGAGATTTGGGTCTGCGAAAGAAAAGGGCTTCTGAAAAGCTATCTGTAGCATTATATAACAAGAAATGAGTAGTATATTGTTATGTAAGGAGTGAACTGCTACGTGGCTGCTCAACCTTTAAAAATAGCAGTCAGTTGTCTAACTACAATTTACTGCGAACAATTTTAAAATAGGAAGGACATAGGAGATAGAGTAGTCTCAGAAACATCGAATAAATTATAGAATGGTCGCAGCTTGATTTCTTTTGATTATAGATTTATTTGATTTTGGTTGACCTGGGGGTTAAATAACAACAACGATGACGATATAAATGCCACAACGCAGTCACCCGACTTTCTAGTAATAGCAACCATATTTTCCTCAAATCACACTATCGTATTAAAAAGTGAGGAAGATGTATTCGACAATTCTGTCAAACCTATTTAAAGAGGCTGGATGGTCACATCTGGAAAACTTTGCATCACATATCTGCTCCATCAACAACAGCAACAACGAATTGAATGATACGCATAAAATGAGAATGGAAGCCATTTTGCAAATACTAATTGCCGGGAGACCATCATCATCACCACCACCACCACTACCACCGCAACGACATAGTGAAGCTTCATTGCTTTGAAAGGATTATATAACATCAAATGAATTAATTAATCCTTAGATAAATTTACTTTATCGAGGAGGGGGTGTTGGATATACGAGATAGATGTAAGAAAGCGAGAGAGAGAGAAAGAGACTGAAAGAGGGGAAAAGGAGAAAAGACGAGAGGGGAAACAAATACAGAGATATGCACAAAGACAGTTTCCAAACAAACGGAGTCACGCAATTTGGCCCTGTTGGAGTTTCATCAGATTCGCTGCAGGCAAAATCATGCATTTTCTCGTTTATATTCTACATAATCTAAAAATATTAAAAGTACATATATAAATTCAATATATGATATAAGTGTCATCAGAGAGTAATTTATTCTCTAGAATATGATTACGTAAGTTTAACATTCAATACACAGCAATAATTACCTTACTTGAAGGCATACAAGACATACTTTCTTTTTCTTAAAAATGTCACACCGGATACTATATGCGAAGTTGGGCCTCTATTACATGTTTTAATGCATTGAAAGCCTTTTTTTCTCCTGTATGAGCTGCTGAAATAGACGTGCGTCTTTTATGTCATCAAATACGGTAACACACTAAATTAGTTGTTTCGATTAGTGTAAGAAGAAACACTAGGGGTTTGACCCTAAAATTAATTCATTACTTTATATGTGCCCTATTGAAATTGATATTAGAAAATACTGGGGTTGTTCTGCGCTCTGCACTTACAAATGTCTGATATTTTAAGTAAAGAAAAACAAGATGATATAATGGTCACATATTCACCAATGATTTTTAACGATATTGACTGAATTAAAATTGCTTTCTGTCAGAAATTAAAACCTCGACACACGTAAAGTGAGTTTTATTATTCTCTACACAAGTCATTGTTTTTGTATCAGGAATTAAAATCTATTTATACACCCGCCACACGGAAAGGAAGCAAATATATGGCACTATGGCACTCACTATAGAACTTATAGAATATTGATTTCTAATTCTGGTATAAAAACACCAATTAAATCGATCGCAGTGCTTGACTTGAACTTTATTTTAACGTCCCTCGGAAGGTTGTAAGGTAAAATGGACGTCCGTAACATTTAAAATTAAAATGTAAAGAAACGTAACGAAATACTGTATATGATTTTGTACAGCGCTCTTGGGATTCTGTCACCTATCGCCTTTAAATCAAATATTAAATTCATCATAACGTGACATTCGAAGGGTGTGTAATTAATCTTGATTTAGAATTATCGAATGAATGTGTGTATTTATATGTGCGCGTAAATATAGAAACTTGTAGTGTTTTTGTAACTACGTTTGTGTAACAAGACTAAATGACAGTTGTGGTAAGAGACGAGTTCAGGAAGAAAGTCTTACGAGTTAGTTTGATGGATGATGGAATTGAAATGACAAAGACTTTTCGACTTAAACAGTATCAGGAAGATTTAGAAATCATTTTCAGAAAGACAATTTTTATCTCTTCTAAGGCTGTACAAATTTTATTTTTATTTACGTTGTCATTGACAATTAAAATTCATGAGATAGAAGCTGAAGTTTAGCTGAATTTCTTTCTTCTTTCATTCCATACGTCTAAACATTTTTTCGCATCGTTTTATTCTCTTTTCCATTCTGTGTTGAAACAAAAGATTTCGGACGAATAAAGAAATAATTCCATTAAATGTTCCTCGAAATAAAGTTATAATTTGATTTACTTTCTCATTCTTGCACCATTGGGGCTGCTCTTGCTGATAAGCCTTTGCAACGATGGCTAGTTTGAGGCAGTTCTCAGTAAGTGGTGTATATTAGTTTCAAATTTTGACACAAGGCCAGCAATTTCGATGGCGGGGTTGAGTCGATTACATCGGCCCCAGTGCTCGACTGGTACTTATTTATTGATTCCCAAAGGATGAAAGGCAAAGTCGACCTCGGCGAAATTTGAACTCAGAACGTAAAGATAAATGAAATACCTATTTCTTTACTACCCACAAGGGGCTACACATACAGAGAGGACAAACAAGGACAGACAAACGAAGTACCTATTTCTTTACTGCCCACAAGGGGCTACACACAGAGAGGACAAACAAGGACAGACAAACGAAGTACTTATTTCTTTACTGCCCACAAGGGGCTACACACAGAGAGGACAAACAAGGACAGACAAACGGATTAAGTCGATTACATCGACTCCAGTGCGTAACTGGTACTTAATTCATCGACCCTGAAAGGATGAAAGGCAAAGTCGACCTCTGCGGAATTTGAACTCAGAACGTAACAGCAGACGAAATACCTATTGCTTTACTACCCACAAGGGGCTAAACACAGAGAGGACAAACAAGGACAGACAAACGGATTAAGTCGATTGTATCGACCCCAGTGCGTAACTGGTACTTATTTAATCGAACCCGAAAGGATGAAAGGCAAAGTCGACCTCGGCGGAATTTGAACTCAGAACGTAGCGGCAGACGAAATACGGCTACGCATTACGCCCGGCGTGCTAACGATTCTGCCAGCTCACCGCCTTCTATTTTCCGTGCAATATTCTCGACAATATCATGGCAGCGAAACTAGATTGCAGAGGCTTTGGTCAGTAGATATCCATTTTTATTACGGTACGTAAACCTCCTGAACTGATCTAGATGGTGTCGATTCCCATTCATCTGACTCTGCCTTTACCCTTTGCATTCATCTACCGTTATAGATTGTTCCCTATTAGTGAGGTAGGCCTTAGTGTTGTTTCGACATTTGTTGTCTAAGGCTTACATAGAGTTGATGTGACGCATGTTTGAAAAGGGTAGCAGTAGCGTTATATTGACTTACAACGTATCATCCTTTTTATCTCCATCTCCGTTTATCTATGCAATGCAGCGAGCTTGCAGAATCGGTGGACGAAATAGTTAGCGGCATTTCTTCCGGCTTTTTACGCTCTGAGTTTAAATGCCGCCGGGGTCAACTTTGCCTTCCATCCTTTCAAGGTCGATGAAATGAAATGCCAGTCAAGTAGTGGCAGTAAAGTACTGGAATCGATATAATCGACTTGTCCCCTGCCCTCAAAACTGCTGGCCTTGAACTCTTTGACGAATTGGCATTCAGTTCAGGGGAACATTATGATAGTCACTTATGCGCCATGGAAACCGGGTAACCGACCTTATGAGTACTACGGCTCCAGAGGAAAAGTATCCACTTAGTCATGGTGACAACATTGGTAGAGTCGGTAGAAAGTTGGATCGAGCTCTTTGAAGTATTCTTTCCAGTTCTCTGTGTTCTGAGTTCAAATCCTGCAGAGGCTCCCCCTCTCTCTCTCTCTCTCTCTCTCTCTCTCTCTCTCTCTCTCTCTCTCTCTCTCTCTCTCTCTCTCTCTCTCTTTCTCTATTTCTTTTTCTGGAAGTAATCGGCTGAGTTTAGTCCAGAAGAGAGATAGATTCTGCCAAATCTGAAAATATCAACGTTAAGCCTTATATCCACGACAGTCTTGCTTCGATTCTATCAACAGTTGACGACCTAAAACAAGGCTAAGGCATCCATGCAACTAGCACGACAGACTAGGGGCACACATAGCATCTCGAAACAAACCAAATGTGAATATACCAATATACGTGTGATTTAAATAGCTATCCTGAGTCTTCTGTGGTGTAACTGTTTCGGTTTCAGTACAATTTCTCAGATCAAGGCACTCCTGAAACACGTACATCTCAGAAATCTCGAAAGTTACAGTCAGACTACAAAATCTTTGAATGACGTTGTTATCTGTCGGAAAACAAATATAACACTGTAGCAACTTCCACGCCTCAGCGACTTTGTTTCCCCATAACTTTAAAAAAATTGATATTTGGTAATAGTTTCCTACAAATATCTTTTAGGTGTTGTAGAGTACGATAATATCGGAATTTATAGTGAAAATGCTTTTCGGAGAGGGATAGAAAAGAGTTTCGGAATAATTGACTATGAGGTATAAAAATGCGTACATTTTTAATGAATTTATCTGCAAACACCTTTCAGATGGTCTTGATTGCGATTATATAAGAACTTAATATTAAAAAATAGTGGGCACACATATATACTGATACACGAGGGCTGATCAATAAGTGTTCGGACTGTCGCTATAGTTACGAAGGTAAAGCACGCTGAGTAAAGCCACTTGGCGCAGATTGACTTTGAATTCTGCTGTGCATGCGCACTAAGTTTTAACGTTCTAACTCGCTTTCGCTGTTTACAGCACTGCTTAGAATGGAGGTGTGTAGCGTGTGATCGTCGCATTGGAAAAAATGTCGAAATTGACGAACGTTTTTGGAGACCCGGAACCAGCAGAACTGTGAAGGGAAATCGTCGAATCCCCATCCCTGAGTTATCAGACGATGTGCAGATTAGTTACGGTTCAGTTCAGTCCGTTATCACTGAAGATTTGAATATGAGACGTGTGTCTGCCAAGTTTGTGCCAAAACTACTTTCAGCTGACCAAAAGCACACTCGAGTTTCAGTTGCACAAGATTTCCTTGATTGTGTCGAGAACGATGAAGACTTTCTGAAAACTTTGCATAGGCCGTTAAGCAGGTATCACCAAGCATTTGGCAAAATTTGATGCTGATTTTCTGCTCACCTTATTCTGTCATGTTCAATGCAACAATCACACGCTACACACGTCCCTTCGGAGCACTGTTGTAAACAGCGGAAGCGAGCTAGAACGTTTAAACTGAGTGCGCATGCACAGCAGAGTTCAAGGTCAATCTGTGCTCTGCGGCTTTACTCTGTGTGCTTTAGCTTCGTTACTATGGTAACAGTCCGGATACTTATTGATCAGTCCTCGTGCATCAATAATATTTTCACCAATTTGTGAAAGATCTTATTTAGTTATTTAGTTATGTAGATATTATTTACTTGCAACTAAACTCATATACATGCTGAATCTGAAATAGACCACTAATGTATAAAATGGAGTTCATCGGACTTAACAAATAACATATTCAACTTCCAAAATGTAATTATATTAATGTTGCCGGCCTTATAAATGTGTTATGTTGGTCATAATTGATCAGTATAACACGTCTAATAAGCTCGTTCGCGGTTTCTCTCACACATTTCAGCTTTGCGTTCGATCAAATAGATTCCGCTGTTCGATTATTCTAGTCTGTAGCCTGTTTGAGAGTAAAGTAAGCTGGCCACAGAAACAAGAAATACGAGATCGGTAAACACCGATCTGGTGATCTCTACGATGGTTGACTTATATTCTATCCATTTGATCAACAGCTTTCTTGCTTCAATGTGAAACTAAAGACAGCTTTTGAATAGATGTTTCTGTCGTTGTTGTTTCACTACAAGTCAATCCTAATCAAATAGCCTTTAATCAAAGATATTCTGGATGTAGCCATCCCGGGATTTTTTAAGTGTGATGTACAGGATCTGACTTTATAGAAAACTTCTACACAGTTGTAGTGTTGCATGCCAATTACGAAAATCACGAGTTTTTTCTTTCTTTTTTTTTTGTGAAATTAAAGAAATCACTGAATCTTTTTCAATTTTAACCAATCAGATCTATTCATTCGCTGCACATATTGGTGACGTCATACAAAGTAACTTTTTTTCCCGAGACTTGACGTTACGAAAAACTGAACTTTTTTTTGTTTTTAGGAAATTAACGATTAGTTTTAATTTAGTCACAAGGCCATCGATTTTGATGGAATGAAGTTAGTCGATAACACCAACTTTAAAACTTGACAGGTACTTTATTTGATCGATCACATAAAGATGAAAAGCATAGTTGACTTCAACTGAATTTGAACTCAGAACATAAAGGCCCAAAACAAATTCTGCAAAGCATAAAAGTTTACCACTTTGCAACAGGTTTGAGTAATTAATAAGCCTCCTTTCTATTACAGGCACAGGAGCTAAAATTTTGCGGGAGAGTGGTTGTCATTAAAATCAACCTCAGTACTCAACTGGTACTTTATTTATCGACCCCGAAAATATGACAGGCGAAGTCGACTTCGACGAAATTTGAACTCAGAACGTAAGACGGACGAAATAATCACTAAGGATTTTGTCTGGCGCGGTAACGATTCTGCCAACGCGACGCCTTTAAGAGATTAATAGTAAAAATGTCACAAGATCTTTAAAGATAAATATATTTAGTGAAAGGAAATGAAAGAAAACAAATTAACGGTAATAGTGAAATTTTGTAAAGCACTACAAACCCTAACCTTAAACCTAACCCTAACCTCAACTCCAACCCTAAACCTAACTCTACGCACTAACCCCATAGCCATTTGACGGTTTCAATTAGTTGCTATAAGGAGGCAAACTAACAGCATCGTTAGCATACTGGACAAAATGCTTAGCGGCGTTTCTTGTGATTCTTTACGTTCTGAGTTCAAATTCCGCTGAGGTTGTCTTTACATTATATCTTTTGGGGGTCGATAAAGTAAGTACTAGTCGAGCACTGGCTAACCCCATCCCCCACAATTTCAGGCTTTGTACTTGTAGAGTTGAAAGAATATATTGCTATGAGGACATATAGAAATAAATTGTGGATTTTCATAATGTCAAGATTTGGATAGATTTAGCAGGTTAAAATTACAAAAATAAGCTAAATTCAAGTTTTAAAGGATCACAACTTCTTGTTTTTTTTTTCATTGTCATTTTCAGAGTCAGCATGAAAATCTACCTCTATGTAAAAATCAGACCCAGTGCACCCAACCTAAAAAAAATCCCAGTTCCAGGTTTTCGGATGCATAAAGAGGATTAAGAGCATTAAGACGGTTAACTAAGTTGGATAAAATGTTTAGTGGTACTTCTTCCGACTCTTCCGTACTGATTTCAAATCCCGCCGAGGTCACCTTTGTCTTTTATCCTTTCGGTATTGATAAAATAAAGGGTTAGTCAAGTACCTGGGGTCAATATATTCGACAAAGCCCTTCACCTAAACTTGCTGACCTTCAGCCCACATTTGAAACAATGTAGAAGGATATATTACGTAATGTGCCCTTTCCTCCTTTCCTTATTTAAAATAATAGTGTATAATTTCATGGGGGTGTGACTGTTACTTTTAGCAGAACGGGTGACCACTATATTCACACAGACATAATTTATGCATTCATACACAAACACATACATATATCCGTTCATACGAATACACACACACACACACACACACACACACATTTAGATGTGCACACATACACACATGCACACACGTACAAACAAAAAGAAAGCAGTTATGACATCACCTACGTGATTCGAATTCCACATCGTGTGTATGTGTGTGTGTGTGTGTGTGTGTGTGTGTGTGTGTGTGTGTGTGTGTGTGTGTGTGTGTGTTGGGTGTGGGGGTGTTTTGGGTGGGTGTATAAAATATATACATACAAAAAAACAAAAGCGTTGCAAATGTCGAGTTTTGTTTTTCCCCGTCCACCAGTTAAAGTCGAGTGGGTGTTATTCCTCCGTGTCCAAATATAATGTATTGGCTTCGTTTTCATAGCATAAAAACAATATATTTCAGAGAAACGTGGAGGAGAATGTGTGATGTCTCTATAGTTCTGAGTTGCATTAGATACGATTATATTTCTAATATATTAGCGGTCAAGTTGACATCAATGGCCTTGAAGAATCGGTCAGTCAATGGTTCTCAAACGGTTTTTTTGTCTCTGGACCCCTCTGATTCCTATTTTATTCGAGTGGACCCCCAAAACCATTCAGTCTTTTTAAAAAATTCAATTATATTTTTATAATTAAATATTATTAGGAACTGTATAAAAAATAGAATATTTTGTATATTGTAGAAATTGTGGTATTCCGTCGGTTACGACGACGAGGGTTCCTGTTGATCCGATCAACGGAACAGCATGCTCCTCAACTTAACGTGCAAGTGGCTGAGCACTCCACAGACACGCGTATCCTTAACGTAATTCTCGGGGAGATTCAGCGTGACAGAGTGTGACAAGGCTGGCCCTTTGAAATACTGGTACAACAGAAATAGGAAGAAAGAGTGAGAGAAAGTTGTGGTGAAAGAGTACAGCAGGGTTCGCCACCACCCCTGCCAGAACTTCGTGGAGCTTTAGATGTTTTTACTCAATAAACACTCACAACGCCCGGTCTGGGAACCGAAACCGCAATCCTACGACCGCGAGTTCGCTGCCCTAACCACTGGGCCATTGGGCCTCCTATTGTAGAAATATAACCAATTCATTGCATGTAAGTGGAGGCACATGGCCTAGTGGCTAGAGCAGCGGACTCGCGGTCGAGGTATTGAAGGTTCGAATCTCAGATCGAGCGATGTGTATGCTTATGAGTGAAACAACTAAGCTCCACGCGGCTCTGGCAGAAGGTAATGGCGAACTTCTGACTCTTTCACCACAACTTTCTCTCACTCTTTCCTCTTGCATCTATCAGCTCACCTGTGATGGACCGGCGTCCTGCCCAGGTAGGAAACCTATAGGCCGATGACACCGGAAACCGGTCCTTATGAGTCAGGCATGGCTCGAGAAGGAACAAACAACAAACACCATTGCATGTAAAGTTTAATAAATGAACCCCCAAAGGCCATATGGACCCCAGATGAGAACAACTGGGTTAGCGTAATGGACAAAACTATTAGATACCTTATGATATTTAGTTAGGTAGCAAACTAAGTCACCGAAGTCAATTTTCCTTTTTATTCTGATGGAGCCAATAAAAAGAAGGCACCAGTAAAGTGCCGATTAATTGACTCAACCCTCGTCCTCTCCTTTCCCTAACTGAAGACCTTCAGCTCATATTGGTTTCAAATTTTGGCACAGGGCCAGAAATTTAGGGGAAGTACTCAATTGATACTTATTTTATTGATCCCAATAGGATGAAAGGCAAAGTCGATCTCGGCAAAATTTGAACTCAGAACCAAAAGACGGACAAAATGCTGCTAAACATTTTGCCCAGCGTGCTAACGATTCTACCAGCTCGCCGCCCTACCTTCGCTTATGTTAGAAATCATTTTATTAGCGGTTATGAAAACGCCAGATTGGTGGTAAATATGGATCATCGGTATAACTGCGTCTTTTTAGTTTGCACGTTCAAATCCTATCGCTCGATAAATAAGTCCCAGCCATGAACGAATGTCGACATCTTTATTGTAAATTTCCCCCTCGCACTTTATCTTAAAAACTATTTGTATTCCCGTACCAATATTAGAAATATATAATCAATATATTAATCGTTTTTATATTAATTATTAAAGAAGATAGCACTCAGAAAATAAACAATATTTTTACTTCTTCAGTCGTAGAGTAAATGACAATACCCAAGAGTGCCATGGATTGGTCGGATTTACTATAATAATCTATACTAGACTTGTGTCTATAAAAAATGTGAATGCAAAATTAACAAGAGGTCTGCAGATTAAAATATATTACGGTAAGTTAATATTTGAAAAGTTGCAAAAGAGACATTTTTTTTAAGCAAGTTTAAAAATATATAATGTAAATATGCGTGAGTGGGTGTATGTGTATATGAAAGAAAAAGCTCTGAAGAAACGCGCGCACGCACGCACATGTGTGTGTATGGAATAATTATGTGTAATACTCTGTTCGTATGACACACACGCATTAGCTGCTACACACACATAAGTTAAAGGTACATACACACACACATACGTTAGACAGCCTCACTTATTCCCATACATATACACGCGTCCACACATACGCACACATGGTGTACATGCACACATCGCTCCACATATACGCGCGTGTTTGATTACTCACACACTTACACATGCGCGCATACACATGTACACTCCCATACAAGCACATACACTTACATAATCTTTATACTCACGTACATGCTTGTCCCCCCACCCCACACACACACGTAAGCCAGGTAACTGTTTGTTGTCTCCCTTGTTATTCTTGTCTACAACCATTTCCTTCCTTCAGGTCAATTCAACATGAGCAACCGTTAATCCAGATGTTTTTTTTTATCTTTCTCCTTTTTTTTTTCTTTTTTCCATTTATTTTCTTTCCTCATTTCTTTCTGTAGAAGAGCGTAGGCTCGAAACGTCAAAGACTCTTCCATATTTCCTGAGTGTTAAACTAATATACCTTGTTTGTTGTTCCTTCACCTGTTTCTCTTTTTTTTTTTTTTAACAATTTGGAATCACACATAATATATGCTCACGTGGTCACGTCAGTTTGATCCTGCCTGACTAAACTTACTCCTATCTTCTCCTTTCCTACCTTTTTCTCGGATCTTTGCTAACTCTTCTGAACCACTTTGCCACCACTCCACCCGG
>NC_042998.1:84014633-84033415 GCF_006345805.1 Octopus sinensis
TATCCTCTTGAGAGTGAAGGCTGGTTTTACTTAAGTTCTGCCGTTTCGGCCGTCTTACCTCTTCTACAAATACGTACAGACGAAATAACAAAGTAAAGAAAATACGGTGGAATAAAAAAACATCGTAAACTTCATGGCTTCCATAAACTTTAAAGGAAATAATAATAAGAATAATAATAATAATAATAATAATAATATAATAATAATAATAATAATAATAATAAATAGAAAAATTATTATTTATAAATCTATGAATGAGAAACATTCAGTAACAGTATTCTAGAGTAAACATTATTTGCCAACACAATGTGGCACTCCTGGTTAGGACGAATGTTATTGTTACTTAGCCCCAGGAAACATCGTCTCCAGCTGTGTGTCGATAGGTAACTAGAGATGATGTCTCCTGGGGCTAAATAACAGTAACATTCGTCCTAACCAGGACTGCCACATAATAATAATAATAGTGTTTTCTAACTTTACCACACGACCAAAAATATTGACTCTACCTGAATACTTAACTGGTTTATATTTTATTGATTCTGGGGTGATGGATCAAAGTGTGGCATGGAAAAACTGAATAACAGCTTTGGTGATAGTTTATTTATATATATATATTAATAATAATGATGATATAACAACAAAAGAATGAATGAGACCTCGATATTATGTAAATAGAGGAATTTATCTATAATATAATATGTGACAATTAGTCGGGTTCCATAATGAAACTCAGAGTTTCGGATATCGGGACGGAATTCTGCTCCGGCAGTTATTACGACAAACAAAGATGACCTGACGAGATGCCGGACAGAATTCCACTCCGACATCCGAAACTCTGAGTTTTATTATAGCTACTGACTAATTGTCACATATCATATTATATTATATTATATTATATTATATTATATTATATTATATCTATATATATAAAACTGTAGTTGTGTGAGTCTGTCCCCTTCGATTTAGATTCCTAACTACTCCCACATTTTGCGGTGCAGTTTAACCAAATTCGGGTATCTTATAGTCGTGATTCATATCGAGCCCGTCTGAGTATTAGCGCGCGTCTACGATGAGTCTACGATTTTAAAAATAATTTAACATCATTTTTATTCCATTTTAATGCATAATTTTTCGTGTGTCGATGGCGGCGGAGTTGGCGTCCATGGTCACACCTGCACCTGTTTGCTTCTCCCCCTTCTTCCCTCCCTCGTGAAGCTGTGGGGAAGGGAGTGTAAGGAAATCAACGTCGTAAAGCGTTGTCAAGGAGACCAGCGTTCTTTTAGAACAACGACTTCATGGCTTGAAGACACCAAAAAAGAAATGGCTAAGAAAGCCCGAATTGGCATCTATAAGGGAAGTAACTCTCTAAAAATGCTTATATAGTTATTTCCCTTACAAACCCGAGCAACGCCGGGCGATACTGCTAGTTATATGTATGTATATATATATATATATATATTTCGCTCTTATACGCCATTTGGTCTCAACTCTCCCCCCCCCCCTCCTCATCTAACCCCTCCCCCCTCCTCACCTATCCTTCCCTCCCCCCGACCCCTACTTCTTCAGTCCTTCATCCTTTCACCCCTACTCCCCTTCCCTTCTTCCCTCTTTCTCCCTCCCTCCTTCCCTCTTCCCCTTCCCTCTGCTCCCTCACTCCCCTTCTCTCTCCCCCTCTCCCTCTTTCCTCCTTCCTCCCCCACCTCCTCCCCTTCCTTCTCCCCCTCCTCTCTCTCCCCATCATATATGATGTGCCATACTAATACATACACCAACTAATACACACTAATACGTACTAATACATACTAATACATACTAATACATACACCAACCCTATACATACACACGTCCAGACCCCTCATACGCATTTATACTCTCTCATACACACACACACACACTTATACATACTAATACGTACTAATACATACTAATACATACTAATACATACACCAACCCCATACATACGCACGTCCAGACCTATCCTACGCACTAATACTCTCTCATACACACACACACACACACACACACACACACACACCCTTATACATACTAATACATACTAATACATACACCAACCCTATACATACACACGTCCAGACCTCTCCTACGCCTTAATAGCTGGTCATTCAACCTTATTATCAACCCTATTATCTCCCCTTATTTCGCTCTCGCGTCTCATGTTTGATCTTTGACCTCTGGCCGAAATCAGATCGCCATGTTGATTCGTTAGTTACTGCACGCATTTTTTTCTCTCCTTCTTTCTGTGTTTTTTTTCTCTCTGTGTATCTTTCTGTTGAAGAGCGTAGGCTCGAAACGTTAAAGACTTGTTTTATTTATATTTCCTGAGCGCCATACTAATACAATTGTTTGTTTGTTTTCCACCTGCCTTCGTCTTTTGTCTATTTTCATAAAGCTTCCCGTTATATATATATATATATATATATATATATATATATATACGGATAAGTTTTATCATTTTAATTCACATTGTATTTCCTTAGACTATAAAGCACATTATAAATGTCAAAAGAAGGAAAATAAGCAACACCTTCTAAACCCATTTCGATTATATGTAAAGGTTTTGATTTAACGGCAGGTTTTCAAAAGAATTTTTCGAAATTCCTGGCTTGTGTTTACTATAACATAATATTTTCAAATATGCCGACTTACACTGTGGAATTTCCACAGGTCCTGCTAGAAGAACATAAATGAATGGAAAACGTTTCGGTCTGCTCGCTACCGTTCTTTTGACTTAGTCAGGTATGTTTCTAGGAATAATAAGCATGATTTCTTACATAAACACAAAGCTTCAAATTTTAGGGATGGTTTTAGTATTTGACTGCAGAATACATGGAGTAGCAATAGAAACAATGTTGTCTAGCTCTCCAATTGTAGCCATGAAAGAACACATCTACAAACATGATAGAGTCGGGACTTCCATACACCGAATGTTATGCCAGCATTATGAAATACCAACAGAAGGACAGTTTTAAAAGTATTATAGGCCCAAGACAAAGTCATGCACGGAGGCTCCCAACATACACAACCACAACATAAATCGATTAACATTGGGTCGCTAAATCAGTGGGATCACCGGGCATCTACCCTGAGTACCCATACCTTAGGATGGCACTGAATGTAAGCAATATATAAGCATGAATCAAAATCGTTCTCAGAGAATTAAAGCGAATCATAACAACGGGATAAGCTAATCATGCAGACAAGAAGGTTGGAGCTAATCAACCAGATATTGTCGTCCATGAAAAGAAATGCCTCCTAACTGAAATATCAATTCCAAAAGATGGTAATTTATCTCTCAAAGAGATGCAGAGATTAACTATGATATGTAATAAAAGAAATATAAGATATATCAGAATTAAAAGAACCAGACTAGAGATCGTAAACACAAACAATCTCTGGGAAATGATAGAGAAAAAAACTCAGGACATACAAATAATAGCATTATTCGTACCGCATTATATTACAAAGAATACTTTTAATGCAAAAGAAAATACAAAACTAATACAGAACGACACTGCGGGAAACCGAGGCACACGGAACTGGGATCGGCAGTGGAATGAAAGCACAACGCCTTGCTTACTGAATAATAATAATAATAATAATAATAATAATAATAATAATAATAATAATAATAATAATAATAATAATAATAATAATAAGGACCACCTAATCTCTGGATGTAAAGTCTTAGCACCAGTGGAGTATAAATTAAGACATGACAGAGTTGGCCAATATCTCCACTGGCTAATAAGTCGGCATTACAATATCAAAACTGCCGACAAGTGGTATAATCACCACCCTGAGGCTGTAACTGAAGGAGAAAATGTAACCATTCTGTGGGACTTTCCAGTACATACAGACCGAACCATCAAGGCCAATAAACCAGATATTGTTGTGAAAGACCAAAACAATAAAGTTTGCTTATTGATCGACATGAGCATCCCCTGTGATCATAATATCTCAGCGAAAGAGTTTGACAAGCTCAGAAAATATAAAGACCTACTCATTGAAATTGAGAAAATGTGGCATCTCAAGGCGGTTACAATACCAGTGATCGTAGGAGCACTAGGAATGATCAAGAAGGGAACCGAAAATTATATGAGAATGATCCCTGGCTTACCATCCCTGCAAGAAGTGCAAAAGATTGACTTAACTGGTACATCACACGTATTGAGAAGAGCATTGTCGATGTGAGAACTGTTGCTGCTCATGTATTTTAATTTAACTTAAAAAATAAAAAAAATAAATAAAAATGAACGAACTATTGAGTTTGGTTTAATGGCCTACCAATGTATACTATGAATTTCTTTGCCCTAGGAGTCGGGAAGACACTCGGCAAGAAATGGAAGCAAATTTGAAAGAAGAAAAAAAAAGTAATAATAATAATAATAATAATAATAATAATAATAATAATAATAATTTCAAATTTTGGCCCATGGCCATCAGTTACACCGTCCCCAGTGTTCAACTGATATTTATTTTATCGACTTCGAAGGGATGAAAGGCAATGTCGACCTCGACGGAATTTGAACTCAGAACAAGATGTGTCAACGAGGCGCACAATCTGGGATGGTACATCAAACAGCAGAGTGAATCCTTACTTGCCGCTGTTAGAATTAACAATACAATACTTACCGAAAATGTGATGCACCCACTAACATTTAAGAAACAAGATGAAGAAGAAAAATTAAACAATTGGAAAATGAAATCACTGCATGGGCAATACCTCAGAGAAATCAAAAGAAAAGACAAGATAAACACTTGGAGATGGCTAAGAAAAAATGATCTGAAAGGATGCACTGAGGCATTGATATGCAGCGCGCAGGAACAAGCTCTGAGAACTAATTACACCAAGTTCCAAATAGATAAGAGTAGTGAATCACTCCTTTGTTGGATGTGTTGCAGGAGAAACGAAACAATCTGACATATTGGCCTAAAAGCACTTCAAAAGGAGGCACGATAACATGACTAAGTTCATACACTGGAGGCTACGGGAAAAGTACGGCCTGGACAGAGCATGGAAATAGTACGAACATGAAGCAGAAAGCGGCACGGAGAACAAAGAATATAAGATAATGTGGGATTTTACAATCCGATGTGATTCCCAAATCGAGGCTCGAAGACCGGATATTGTAGAGGTAGATAAAGGAAAAACAGGAAGCCAAGATTACAGGTGTTTCAATACCTGGGAATGCACGCATAAGTGACAAAGAACTAGAAAAGATTGAAAAGTACAGTCTACTAAAAGACGAAATTACATGAATGTGGACTATGAGGAGAATGTCTGTCATTCCAGTAGTTGTAGGGACACTCGGAGCACTAACAATCTAGTTCGAGAACTATGTCAGAGAAATCGGAATTGACATGGGAGCAGAGAAAAGCCCAAAAACTGCTCTGCTGGGGACAGTTAGGATTTTGAGATTGGTACTTGGATGTTGAATATCTTCCACAACAATTAACAATCAGGCGCAGGAGTGGCAGTGTGGTAAGTAGCTTGCTAACCAACCACATGGCTCCGGGTTCAGTCCCACTGCGTGGCATCTTGGGCAAGTGTCTTCTGCTATAGCCCCGGGCCGACCAATGCCTTGTGAGTGGATTTGGTAGACGGAAACTGAAAGAAGCCTGTCGTATATATGTATATATATATATGTGTGTGTGTATGTTTGTGTGTTTGTCCCCCTAGCATTGCTTGACAACCGTTGCTGGTGTGTTTATGTCGTCGTCACTTAGCGGTTCGGCAAAAAGAGACCGATAGAATAAGTACTGGGCTTACAAAGAATAAGTCCCGGGGTCGATTTGCTCGACTAAAGGCGGTGCTCCAGCATGGCCGCAGTCAAACCACTGAAACAAGTAAAAGAGAAAAAGAGAAAGAGAATCAAGTATCAAAGCTTATAATGTACGGAGAGAAACTCTGTGAAACGTCTGACAGCAGGCTTCTGTTCGTTCTCACAGATTCTACCAGAGCAAACAAGACCGAGTACTCTGAGAAGTAAAACAACAATGATAATAATAATGATAATCATCATCATCATCATTATTATTATATGGGTTTGTAAGAGCTCTGCAGTCTTGGTTGACAATCTTGCAAGAGATGGTCGATAAAAATACTGGTTGGTGGCTAACCTTAGAACTCAAGCCTCAATATTGAATGAAAATGTCTAATACAAGTATATCAAATATTGGTGTGAATGAGGTTAGAACCAAAGGTGAAAGCCTTTCGCTCGGTAGGTGTCCTGTGATTGGGCAGTGCAGGCCCGGTCGTCATCTAGGGACTGCTTATACTCAAAGTTAGAGGCAGAGGAAAAGGTGGGATAAGGAGACAAACCAAACTGTAATTCAATGCTGGATCAGGAGTGAAAGGAAATCGAAATAGACTGCCCAGTAGAACTGTTACGAAAGATTTTCCTCTTTGACACAGCAAGAATAACCAGGAAAGTATTAGATAGCTGAAAGGAACAGATAGCATGGTATCGTGGGGTGCAGGTAGCAAGCCCGCTACGCATGCAAGACTCCAGCTGTTACAACAAAACCTGAGATAAAAAGAATAAATAGTAATAATAATAATTTAGGGACAGTACCAATACCAGGAAACCTCCAAGGCATCAGAACTACAAAAAATATTTCTCATGGATATTGCTCACATCTTCAGAAAAACATTGTCAACTTGAAGACGTCTGATTCGAAATCAAAATATAAAAAGCTATGAAAAATACCGCTAAGCTTTGTTCGATGAGCTTACAATTCTGCCATTTCGTCGCCGTGCTGCTGAATAACAATTTCAATACTCCTTTATTTGCTACTAATGTCCATTTATTCATACAGTGTGCAGTTATAAATGAGCTACAAGACATGTGGTTATGTGTACACACAGATATATATAAATGAGTTTTGGGGCAAAAATTTATGCAATACATTAAAGCATTTTACAACAACGTCCGTACTCTTCCATACACAATTATTATTGTTTCTAACATATGCATAAGGCCTGAAATTTGTGGGTGGTGAAGAATCGATAATATCGATACCAGTACTTGACTGGTATTTTACTTTATTGATCACGATAGGATGAAAGACAAAATTGACTTCGGTGAGATTTGAACTCAGAACAATAAAGGCGGTAACAAACGCTGCAAGAGATTTCTTCCGACGCCTTAATGATTCTGCCTGTCTGCATACCACCCTTAATTTAATGATCTCAGAAATGTGGGAAAGGAACATTTAATTGTATTGTCTCTGTATTTGACTGCTGGCGAGCTAAACAAGAGCTGGCAAGCGACCGCCTGCTATGGATATCAAAGCGTTATAATACTCGAGCAGGTCGTCCGAACACAACATATGCAGAACAACTCACCAGAGATACTGAATGCCTCCCCGAAGACCTCTTTCAACTAATGCAGGACCAAGATGGATGGTGTGTGCGGATTAAAAATGTCCGAGCAAGATCGACCAGATGATGGTGACATGACTGAGTTCGCTTCGCATCTTTGAAGTCTCGATTTCGATCTCACTGCGTGTGATCTTGTGCAGGTGCATGTACTATAGCCACGAGTCGACTTAACCCAAGTCGGATGAGCTATACCTATAATACAGTCCAGCACCGTCACACTAACGTCACACTGAATCTACCACAGAATTACGTTAAAGGTACACGTGTCTGTGTGAAGGCACGTGACCTAGTGGTTAGGGTATTCAGCTCAAAATCGCTAAGTTATGGGGATTTAAAACCCACGCCGGTTTGTCAGGAGGTGGGGGGGACAAACAAACACACTGGTATTTACATCAACGTATATGGAAAAGACAATATGTGGAGACGAGTGATTAACAAGTTGGCCTTGTGTCGACCCAAGTCGCATGTTCACCTGCAATGCAAGACCATAATTCATCGATTCAATGGAGCAGCGCTGTCACGTTTATATCATGCTGAATCTTTCTGAGAATTATACTGAGAAAGAGAAAGTGTACGTGCACACGCGCATGCGTGCGTGCGTGTGTATATGTGTGTTCGTGCGTGCATGTGTGTGCGTGCATGTGTGTGCGTGCATGTATGTGTGCGTACGTGCGTACGTGCCTCTGTATTTCTTGTTGATGTTTAGCCCCATGTACGTTCTGACAGAACATACCTATGTAATCAATGCCGTTCCAACCAAAACCATCCCATCTTTTATCAGGCATATTATAATAAGACAATATTATTCAACGGATAGTAGAGTGCTGTCCGAGGAGGGGGCTGTTATTTCTAGCAAACCAAGTGACCAGGAGGAGGCTCCTTCTATTAAAAGTGAGTTTCATAATCACAACGAAAGGTTATCAACAACACACAAGTACATTTATATATTTTTTCTTTTGTTTGCACACTTTTTATTTTTAATGTTTGTGTGGCTATGTGGTAAGAAGCTTACTACCCAACAACATGGCTCCGGGCTCAGTCCTAAAGCGTGGTACCTGGAGCAAGTGTCTTCTACTATAGCCTCGGACCGATCGAAGCCTTGTGAGTGGATTTGGTAGATGGAAACTGAAAGAAGCCTGTCGTATATGTGTGTGCGTTTGCCCCCCCCCCACACACACACACACAGTGTGTCTATCTGTCTGTCCCCCACTATTGCTTGACAACCGGTGTTAGTGTGCTTACGTCCCCATCAATTAGCGGTTCAGCAAAAGACACCGACAGAATAATTATCAGGCTTAAAAAAAATAACCCTGGAGTCGATTCGCTTGAGTAAAAATTCTTCAATGCGGTGCCCCAGCACGGCCGCAGTCTAATGGCTGAAACAAGTAAAAAGATAAAAGATATTACTGCTGTTTCGTGAGATGAGCGTAATTTTTTTTTTATCTAGTTTCAGTTCAGGAGCTGTGGCCATGCTGGGGCACCGCCATTTGGTGTTGCTACATGATTTTACTTCACGAATGCTTTCAGCAATTGCCATTTGGTGCATGAGAGAGTTCGATGCAGCTGCCCTCATCTGCACCTCCTGCCGTGAAGTTGGTTCATCTGGGACATCTGACAGGAAGAAATTCAATTTTTATTTTAAAGACATCTGCATCCACCCCATGCAGGTCTCTCAGGTTCCTCGGGAGGATATTGAAGAGCTGTGGGCCTCTGAAGCCCAGGCTATCACAGTATCTTGTCCTACATCTTGATGGCAAATTTGGAGTCCTTGGCACTATGCAGTGGCGCCCAGTTCTGGCATTTGTGTAACTCTCGATGCCAAAGTTTGGGACAAGTCCTTCTAGGATCTTCCAGATGTATATTATGGCATATCTTTCTCGCCTACGCTCTAAGGAATAGAGTCTTAATCTCTTGAGTCTTTCCCAGTAGCTTATATGCTGCACAGAGGCTATCTTCTTCGTGTAGCTTCGTTGGATCGCCTCAAGTTTTGTGATTAACTTGGCACTGGATGGTGACCATAGCTGAGAGCAATAGTCAAAGTGGCTTAGGATAAGTGTCCTCCAGAGGACCATCATGGTTTCCTGGTCTCTTGTTCTAAAGGTTCTAAGAATCCACCCGGTCAGCCGCCTACATTTTATTGCCAATTTAGCAACATGCACATGAAAGGTTGTATCATCACTCATGTAAATACCCAGGTCTCGCACTGATTGTGCCTCTGGGATTGCAATCCCTCCAGGTCCCGTGTATTTATTGGGTATTGCATTTAGTTTTGCATGCTGATAGCATAAAGCTTGAAACTTTTCAGCATTGAACTGCATACTATTCTTTTCAGCCCACTTGTATATTTTGTCCAGCTCACATTGCAGGCGTTTAGTGTCTTCAGGGTTCTGTATTGCCTGTGAAACTTTTGTATCATCTGCATAACTTGTGATCGTGGCTCTCTGCGTGGCTGAGGGCATGTCTGAGAGGGACATTATAAACAGTAGTGGCCCCAAAACAGTGCCTTGCGGAACACCGCTCACTATTTGCGTGTTATTGGAGGTGGCCCCATTGGCTACTACCACCTGACTTCTATCCTTCAGAAAGTCATGAAGCCATTCTCCCAATTTTCCAACTATGCCAAGATCACGCAGTTTGTGACATATCATTCCATGATCGACTTTATCAAAGGTCTTTGCAAAGTCGAGATATATGACTTCCACATTTGAGTGGTTGAGCAGTCGTTTCAGCACCCAGTCATAGTGTTGTAGGAGCTGAGTTAAGCAGCTTCTTCCTGGTCGGAAACCATGTTGGGTGTCAGGCAGCAAGTTATTTTCTTCAAGGAAGGTGATTAGTTTCCTTCTGAATATTCGTTCCATGACCTTGCTGATGTGTGAGGTCAGAGAGATAGGTCTGTAGTTCTTGGCCTCTGCTCTGCTACCTCCTTTGTGAATAGGGCATATTTTACCTTCCTTCAGTTTTCTTGGAAGTTTGTCAGTTGCAAGGAGGCTCTGAAAGAGGAACTGCAGTGGTCTTGCTTGGACTCTCTTACATACTTTTAGAAGGATTGCTGGGAATCCATCGGGGCCAGTAGCTGAGTTTGTTTTCATTTCATCTATAGCCTTTATTACATCGTCTTCCTTTATATTGATGTAATCAATCATCGCTGCCTCTGATTTTTCATCTGCAGTGGTAAAGAAGTCAGTTGGATTGCTGACTTGAAAATGCCCTAGGGGTGGAGTGAAAATACCCTTGAATTGCTCATTTAGTATTTCACTTATCCTCATTGGATTTTTCTGTGAGTGTGCCATCCTTTTCAAGGAGTGGCCCTATCCTACAGTGCACCGTAGCTGTTTCTTTGGCATACCTGTAGAAAGCTCTGGGGTTAGATTTTATGTTGCCCAGGCTTCTTTGTCTGCTCTTTCTTTTCATGGGAGAGTTGCAGACATTTTTCAATTTCCAACAGATTTATTTTCAGGCGGGACTTTTCACTGCTTTCAATTTGTTTGTTTAGGCGATTTGAAACTTTTATACGCCGTCTCATTAGAATTTTCCTCTCTCTGAGGATTTTGTTCTTGTGTACAGTGGCCTTTCTCTCTGGGACACATTTGTAGCATATGGCTTGCATTACAGACATGAATTGTTGAAGTTTCATGTCGATGTCTGGCGAGGAGAAACATTCAGGCCAGTTTTATTTGAGGATCTCTTTCTCAATTTGTTTCCAGTTTGCCTTATGGAAGTTCAAGCTGGAAAGATTCTGAGAGTTTCTTGTAAACTGCATGTCCATGCTTTCCTTTGGCCCGTACATGGTCAGCTCTACCATGTTGTGATCCGAGAGTTGTGTCGGTATCACTTTCACATTATGGATGAGATCCATATTATTTGTGAAGCAGAGATCCAGTGTGTTACCTGCCCTGGTTGGTTGGAGTATTATTTGCTCCATGTACAGAGTGTTGATGAGGTTCAGGAGGGACCTCGCCTGTCCTCGTTCGCATCGTGTCATTCCTGGGAGAGAAAGGCCCTCGGGCCATCTGACATTGGGCAGATTGAAGTCTCCCATAAGAAGTACACTTATGTGTTGTTCTAATGTGACTAGAACTTCTATTTTTATAAGGCAGTCTTCAAACTTGCCTACATATAACTACACCAAGTTGCCTTATATGTACAATTAGTGTGTCACAAACCGAGTTTGAGAATGACAAAAGGACCTGGGGTGTGAGGTCCTCGTGGATGTACATAGCAACTCCTCCATGACTCCTTTCTTTTCTGTCGGTCCGTAGTACAACATACTTTGGTATGTGTAATTCCGCATCTGCTATGTCCGGTTTCAGCTGTGTTTCTGTAACTGCTATGCATAAGGCTTGATTGCATGCAACAAGGTCTCTCAAGAACAGGATTTTTGTCTTGTTACTGAGGGTTAGCAGTCCTCGGATGTTCAGTAGGAGCATCGAGGTGATGTGTGTGCTGTTGCCGGTAGTGTCCACCTTGGGTCTATTTGCTGTGGCGGTCTTGTATATTGTGGATAGTCCCATCTGCGAGTTTGAGTTTGATGGAGCCAGGTTAGCTGCTGTACAATCTTTTGTGCCATGCACAAAAAAGATTCTTGTTCAGCAGCTGCCCTTTCAATAACATAAAAATTTACGGCGAACGGGCACAGCGAGCAAAAATGTTAAAAAATTGAACTTTGGGGAGAAAACATTCTTTCACAGAAAGACATCACTACTTGCTCTTTTCCTTCTCATGAGGTAGAGACAGCTAATCTAAAAGTCCGCCGTTTCGAGATTACCTCCATCTCGAGAGACGAGTCTAGCAGTAAAAATTTTCCTTTTATTTAAAATAGGCCACAAACTTTGGCAGGAGATGGCGGTTCAGATGATTTTTATTGAGACCAGTACATGGCTTGTATTGAGTTTATCGACCGTCGCCGGAAAGATAACAGCGGAGCCGATCCCCGACGGATCCAAAATTATAATTTATAAGGTCGTAATTATGTATGGGACAAAGACAATCAAAAAAAATTTTTCGTTTTTTTTTTTTTTGTTTTTTTGCAATTTTCTTCACTGAAATCCCAACTCTAACAACTAAAGTATGAATGAATATGTATTAATTATATATTAGACTTGATCTTGATCATACGCAATACCTAGTATAGGATTTGAACCCTGTTTCAAAGAAACAGAAAATAAATATGGTATCTGCTGTCCGGTCTTGATTTCTGGATGCACATCTTTCGCACTATTAACGTAAGACTACTTAAGAAAAGCATGAACATCACAGAATCTGATCTAATTTTGCAATGTTATTATATAATCTTAGGCTTCGCGTAGAAAATGTCTAATCATTATTATTTTCAAGAAGTAATTACAAAATGCCAGCAGTTTTTGTTACAACACTTTAGGTTCCAAGTTCAAATGCCGCCGATGACCGGCTTTTTTTTTTTTTTTTTTGCATTTTTTGCTTTTGTTTTCATCACCCAGGAACCGATAAGAAAAATAATACTAGTCAAACACTGATATCGATTCAATCTAATAACAGTGAGCTTATAAGAGAAGACTAAGAAGGAGTAGTAAATATTTACATACAAATGCCATACACACGCATGTACACACACACTTAGACAACCTCACCTGCAAAAGAAACCGAATACACGAAGAAAGTTTGTCCGCAGTCAGGACACTTTTCACTAGGAAAAACATCAACAGCTGGAGATAAACTAATTGTTTACTTGCATTCATACAACACTTCCATATGTGCCCAATACGCGAGACAATTTGCAGCAGAATATACTCGTTTGATGTAGATGTATTATTTATAAATAATTTCAGCAACTAACATTACAATAACAATGACAACAAAAATACCCCAGATATAACATAAAACAGAACATCAGAGCAGCTGTAGTACACCTGAACACATTGTACAGAATAAGCTCGTTATAAAAAAAAAAAAAGCGTAGTTAGTCAACAAGGACAAACAACAAAAAACTTATTTCGTCATTCGCACATTCAGAAACGAAACAACATGAAAAAATAAAAGTCGAGAAAAATATCATAAACTCACTGTTTTTAGTTCCTCAGCACGTCCGTTTACATAATGACCAGCCGAATCTTTCATGTATAACATATATGATATATAAGTGCGTAAGAATAAATATATATATATATATATATATATATATATATATGTATGCGTTAAAAAGATAGTGATGGGTTGTTATTTCGGGTGTTGTCTAAAACACTGACTTTGTTGTTTGTCATTTCTAGATGCCATAGTCCTCTAGAAGAAACAACGAAAAAATACATATTGAAATAAAATGTCGTTTGTTTTGTTTGTTTATCAAGTTTTTTTTATTGAAAAAAAAAATTAGTTCGTTTTACTTTCTAAATTTTCTTGTCCTCACTGTTTTCTCATGTTTTCCGCACTAACACAAGCTCTTTGCATTTCGTTATACTTATATAATTATACGCATATACTTGTATGATTTAAATATCGTTTATATTAATAATATATAACTCGCCACCCTTTCATTACGGGGTGGAGTTTCTGAGCTTTTTTGACGATCAGTTTTGTTTCTATTTTTCTCAATAGATGTACTCCTAGTTCAAGGTAATGATATTATCAAAAATCCATCCGCGTTATAAAAAAAAAACAATCAGAAATAAAAACAAGTAATTCTAAAACAACAAAAGGCTAACTAGTAATAACAGAAGCCAGAAAAATAAACTGGAAGTTTTTGTTTGGGTCATATATCTCGTGTTGATGTATGTTCTGTGGCATGTTTCTGTGAGTTGCTGTTACTACTGCTGCGGCTGTTGTTGATATGTAGAACAAGCAGTTCTTTTCCGCCAAACTGACATATGCTCACATCAATATCAACTAAATATATTACCGATACGAGACGAAATAAAAGTACGCAAGCTATACCTATATGAGTGTGTGTGTACACACGCACACATATATATATATAAATATATATTTAAACATGTTAATATGTATGTGTATATATATATAGTTATTTATATAATGTATATTTATTATGCATATCTCTCTTTTCTCTTTCTCTCTTTTACTTGTTTCAGTCATTTGACTGCGGCCATGCTGGAGCACCGCCTTTAGTCGAGCAAATCGACCCCGGGACTTATTCTTTGTAAGCCCAGTACTTATTCTATCGGTCTCTTTTGCCGAACCGCTAAGTGACGATATTTATTTGTATCTATATATGTATGCATGCATGTGGGGGTAACTAGACGAGGTGATAAAAATGAAATGAGATAGATAGATAGATAGATAGATAGACAGATAGATAGATAGATAGATAGATAGATAGATAGATAGATAGATAGATAGATAGACAGACAGACAGACAGACAGACAGACAGACAGACAGACAGGCAGGCAGGCAGGCAGGCAGGCAGGCAGGCAGGCAGGCAGGCAGACAGACAGGCCGGTAGGCAGACAGGCAGACAAACTAAAGAGAAATAAAGTGAGACAAAGTAGAAAGGATAATGATGAAGCCAGGGGAAGCGAATAAACTGTAAAAGCGAAGTGAGTAGATGAAAGAAGGAGATAAAGACAGAGTGAGAGAGTGGTGGAAGGAACGGAAAGTGAGAAAGATTGAAAGAGAAAGAAATTATATTTCTGAATATATTGCTTTTCAGTTCACAAATATTTGGGGAAACATACATACACAGGGAGACACACTTGGATGCAAATCCGAAAACACTTGCTTCACGTGTGCATTTGCGTGAAACCTCAAAACATGAATGAATATATGCATGTGTGTGTGTTTATGTATGTATGTATGTATGTATGTATGTATGTATGTATGTATGTATGTACGTATGTACATATATACAGATTGAGAGACTGAGAGTCACGTACACCTGTATATACACACACACACATAGAGGTTCGGTCATTCACACACGCATACACACGCATACAAACGAATCCGCACGCACACATACACACTTGATGCGTAGATTACTTCACCTTTGTTTCTTAATAATATTCATTTCACGTTTAAAATTTCTTGACTTCTCTTTACTTTTGATTTCATAAATCACAAAATACTAGATACCAAGATGCACACTACGTTTCCATTCAGAAAGGCGTTGATTTGATCTCTCCATCACCGCTCTGTCCCCCTGTCTTCTCCCCCCCTCTCACTCAATCACTCTCTCCCACCCCTACTCTCTCCATCATTGCCATTAATTCTCACTTCTTTTATCCAGTTCGACCTTAGTTTCAAGCTCCCGTTTCCAGACATTTCCCCTCACTTTATTCTTTCATTTTTCATAATGTTCTTTCTTCTTCTTCTTCTTCTTCTTCTCTTCTTCTTCTTCTTCTTCTTCTTCTTCTTCTTCTTCTTCTCTCGCTTTCTCTCTCTCTCTCTCTCTGTCCTTTTTTTCCTTTTTCCTAATGTTTCCCCTCTCTAACTCACTCTCTCACTCTTACATTAATCCTTCACCTCTCTCTCTCTCACACATACGCACGCTCTCTCTCTCTCTCTCTCTCTCTCTATGTATGTATATATCTCTTTCTCTCAAACTCTTGATAGATATCTCAAACAAACTCTCTCCAACTACCAGTATTTCTAATTTCTCTTAGTATTCTACTCTTACTCTTTTCCACTCTGTCACACTGCTCAATCTTTCTAACGCCCTTCATCCTCCCCTTCAAACCCTCACACTATCTCTTTCATCTACCTTTTCTTTCCCTTTCTGTTCTCTACTTCTCTATTCTACTTCTCCCCCTCCCTTTCTGTCTCACTAACAAACTAACCCCCCCTTCCTTCCTAACATCCATGTTCATGGATGTCGTCTGCCAGCCCAGCTCTCAATATGTCACGTTCAAAATAATCATCAGACGCCCACAGCTCGCCACATGCAACCAGATATCGATATTATGTATTTATTTCTAGATTCATTCTTTCAATATTTCCCTTCTCTTTTAAACTTTTCTCTCTATCTCCTACTTTTTATTTTTTATGTGACTATATGTCCACATATTTGCATATGTCCATGCTGTCACGCTCTCACCTGTCCTACACGTATACCGTTATATAAATTTTAATCACGTTCTCCCTTTCAATTCAGTCTTTCTAGCCTTCTGTTTTTCTTTATGTATGTATATGTACATATATATATATGTGTGTGTGTGTGTGTATGAGTGTATATGTATACGAGTGTGTGTATGTATGTATACATATGCATATATAAATACATGTGTGTGTAAAAATATGTAAACATAAGTAAATATAAATGGATATAGCTACATGCAAATATATGTGTATGTGTGAGTGTGTGACTGTATATGAATATAGATACATGCAAATATATGTGTGTGTGTGTGTGTGTAACATACAAAGATGTATAAACAAATGTGCTTATATATTAGTGTTGATTGTGTATGATGTTTAAAATGAATGCAGGTATGTGTGTATAAGTGAAGGCGCATGGCTTAGTGGTTAAAACGTCGCACTTACAATCATCAGAAAGTGAGTTCGATTCCCGGACCGGGCTGTGTGTTGTGTTCTTAAGCAAGACACTTTTAGTTCACACTGACCCAGGTCACTCAGCTGTAGAAATGAGTTGCAACATCACTGGTGCCAAGCTGTATTAACCTTTGCCTTTCCCTTGGATAACATCAATGGTGTAGAGAGGGGAGGCTGGTACTCATGGCCTTGTAGGATAACTTTCTAGGTGCAGTCCCGCGATCATTCATGACCGAAGGGGGTCTGTACACTTTTTACACACACATATACATATATATATATATATTATATATATATATAGAGAGAGAGAGAGAGAGAGAGAGCAAAGTTATTTTATTCTACACGGGTAGAAATATAGGAAAAATAGAAGTTGAAACTGCACTGAGAGTAGTTGAAATGTTTTATTTATTATTTTATTTAAAGAATATTCGCTTATTCTTTTACTCTTTTACTTGTTTCGGTCATTTGACTGCGGCCATGCTGGAGCGCCGCCTTTAGTCGAACAGATCTGGTCGGAACTTATTCTTTATAAGCCTAGTACTTAATTCTATCGGTCGCTTTTGCCGAACCTCTAAGTTGCCAAGTGATGGTGGGGGAGAGAAACAAGACACATATGTATGTATATATATATATATATATATATATATATATATATAGATATATATATTATATATATAGATATATATATGTTAATAAAATAGAACAGATGCATATATATAAACATATATGTACGTACCTACCTCTACATGTACATATACACGCATATATGTGTACAGGACACCAAAAAGACGTCGAACACATAGAGAGACGAAACACATAGACACAAACCAAGGAACAAGACAAGCAAAAAAAAGAGAGATACAGGACAATAAGCACAACGAAAAATCCCCTTCTTCAGTCGCTAAGGTTTCATCTACTAAACGTTTCGAAGGATATATATATATATGACGAGCTTCTTTCAGTTTCCGTCTACCAAATTAAATCACAAGGCTTTGGTCGGCCCAAGGCTAATGTAGAAGACACTTGCCTAAGATGCCACGCAGTGGGACTGAACCTGGAACCATGTGGTTGGGAAGCAAGCTTCTTACCACACAGCCATTCTTGCACCTTTTATTAAAGCTGCAAAAACATCACAAAAACTGCAACTCAGAGTTTCACACTCCCGTTCGTCGAGCGTTTGTGATCACAACGGACTGACAGATAGTTGCCCGACGAACGGGAACGTGAAACTCTGAGTAGCAGTTTTTGTGATATTTTTGTAACTTTAATTTAAAAAAGCACATTACTCTACCTTCGGTATTTGAGTACTATTCTTTCCAACTTGTTTTGTATTTATATTCTTATTCGTGTATACAATATATATATATCTGTTTGTGTGTGTGTGTATGTGTGTGTGTATGTGTGTGTGCGCGCGTGTGTGTGTGTTGTGTGTGTGCATGTATGTGCGTGTAAACATGAATATGTACATATGTGTATATATATATATATATGTGTGTGTGTGTGTGTGTGTGTGTGTGTGTTCGTATGTGTGTCTGCGCGTGTTTAAAGTGAATGCAGGCGTGGAGCCATCCATGATTTTCCGGGTTCGATTTTGGACAAGTGCATTTTACTCTAACTTCAGCATTCTTAGAGTGAATTTGGGTGGCGGAATTTGATTTCAGACTCATTCTACTCGAGAATTACACTAAAGGTTCGTGTGTCTGGATTTCAACGACTTTGCATTTCTTCTTCAATGCGCGTTAGTTGTTCAACAGATCGAACCACTGGACGCTCATACTATGAAATCAGCGGCAAAGTCCATCATATTTTGTGTGTGTGTGCGTACGCGTACACGCAAGCGTGAGTTTGTGTGTGTACATATAATATATATATATATATATATATATATATATATATATATAT
>NC_042998.1:84038515-84061015 GCF_006345805.1 Octopus sinensis
CACCCCATAAAACAAGATTGGAAAAAACTGATTTAAAAAAATGAAAAGATTGTAGCATTCGACGAGAGGAACGATAGAGTGTTTAAGTATTTTAAATTTTCAAAACTGAAATTATTCAGTAAGACTGCAGACACTCGTTTTGCAAAAATAAAGGAAGACGAGTGGAAGGAAAAAACACTCCAAGAACATTTTTAAAATAACCTTATCAGAGACGTAACTAACGAAATACTGGAGGGCAAACTTACTATAACCCCGGCAACCACACCTACCCAGAGCCCGATGGCAACGCCGGTTAAGAGCCCTGCAGCTACGACCACAAAGGAGGAAGAAGGGGAAGCATGCAGATTTAAACTGTCATGCTCCCTGTCCCAACCGTAAGTTTTTTTGTTTTTTTTTTCTCTCTCCGACTATGGCAAAGCTGGGTTGTGTAAATGTGCGTGGAATGGGGTCGAAATGGAAACAAATTTGTCTCCTGAACGACCTCACGACACACGGAGTGGACGTAGCTATTGTAACCGAGTCCAAGATGAACGGGGCCCAAGCGTTCTTGCCTCTTCTAAATGGTTTCGAGAAATTTATTTCTCCTAGCCGAGGAGGAGGAAGGGGCGTGGAAGTCCTTATCAGGAAGAGCTTGGACTTGCAGATAAGTACTGTCTTTCTGGACCCAGAAGGCAGGCTGGTCGTTCTGGATGTGACCCACGTAAGTAAACAGTCCTTCAGGTTGGTAGCTGTCTACGCTCCGAATGAGTGTAGGCAGTCGGGTTTTTTTCGGAATCTGGAGCACTTTTTAGTGACGTCGAAAACGGTAGTCTTAGTAGGGGACTTTAACACTGTCCTCGAAGCGCGGGTCGACAGTGTTGGCTCAACCAATAGGGTCTATTAGAGAGCTTTAATCTAGTAGACCGTTATCGACTGGATGAGCCGAGCGTTCCTCAGTGGACGTGGAGTAACAACGACGGCTCACGCAGATCGTATATAGATAGGATATTCGTTAGAAAAAGAGATAAGGATACGTTTAGTTGTCCACAGTTTCACATTGTGCCTTACACGGATCACAAATTTGTGACTTGTAGGGTGCAATTAGATAAGTGCCATAGACAGGGACCCGGGTACTGGAAGCTGAACAAGTCTATTTTGAATTGTGAAGACTTCCGTACCCGCTTTAAGGTGTTAGTACAGAGGGCATTATGTGGCACCATCATTAACAATAGATGGTGGCACTCCCTCAAAAGAGCCATTCGTTCAGAGTCCATTAGATTTAGCAATCAGCTAAGGTTAGATAGGTCTAGGATAGAGGACGATTTAGTTAAGAATCTAAACGAGGCAATGGAATCTGGCTCTGCATCCGGAGTGATGGCGGCAAGGACGGTATTGTACCGTCACCTTAACTCCAAACACGAAGGTTGCAGAGTTAGAGCTAAGCTACGCGCAGGGAAACGAGAAGGTATTAACGTTGCCGGGTGGGCCCGTCGAGTGGAGAGTCAGAGAGGTAACAAGTCTTTAACTGACGAACAGGGACACAAGATCTATGGACAGGAGGAAATGCAAAAGTTTCTTCACCAGCATTTCGCCCGCGCGTTCGGGGGGGGGCGCTGGAGCGGGGGAAGG
Source organism: Octopus sinensis (assembly GCF_006345805.1). Taxonomy (NCBI): domain Eukaryota; kingdom Metazoa; phylum Mollusca; class Cephalopoda; order Octopoda; family Octopodidae; genus Octopus; species Octopus sinensis. Next base: position 84,040,124 of record NC_042998.1, read on the forward strand.
CCTTAAAGGACTTCCTAGCCGGTGGACCGCGGCTGGACTGGGCCCTGAATTTCGCGGGTGGATCTCCGCTATGTATAGCGGCATCAAGTCCACCGTCCAGATAAACGGTTACCTAACGGAACCGTTTTCGATCGAATGTTCAGTTCGTCAAGGGTGCCCCTTGTCACCACTTTTGTACGTGTTGGCTCTCGAGCCATTGCTGCGAAAGTTGGAGAGGCTGGGAAGTAACCCGGATGAGATCGGAGGCGGGAGGACGGTTTCTGCTTATGCGGATGACGACACCCTCATCCAATGAGGCTCAGCTACCTTGTGTAGAAGATGCTATCAGAGGATACGAGGCGGTGGCAGGAGCAAAAGTTAACAAGGACAAGTCGATTGGCTTACGCCTCGGCACCTGGAGGAGCAAGTCGATATCGTCCAGTGCCGTGGGACACTGGACAGATGGTCCTGTTAAGTTGCTAGGAGTTTGGTTTGGGCCAGACTCCCAAACGGGGAGGAATTGGAGTGAGGTGACGGACAAGGTAGAGGCCATAGTACGGACCTAGTCCGGAAGGTTTCTGTCCTTGAAAGGAAGGGCGGAGGTGGTACAGATGTTCATTGCATCTGTAATCACTTACCGCCTGACCGTTGTCCTTGCCCCGATTCATGGCTTAGCAAGTTGGAGCGAATCCTTTTCCGCTTTTTGTGGAAGGGAGGAAAGCCACTTGTGAGGCACTCCGTTTGCTGCCAAGAACCGTTAAAGGGTGGGTTAGGAATGCCTTGGTTGATGATGCGCAGACATGCGTTGAGGCTGAAGCATCTCTGGCACCACCTGGAGGGTGATAAGGTGTGGAGTCCGCTAGCAGGGGAATTTTTCCCGAGACCGGCTTCCTTAGTGAATTTTAAACCCGGTTGCATCAAAAGACGGAATCTGACTTTATGGCAAAAGGAGTGCCGACAGGCACTCACGCTGATCCACAAGGCGGGCAAGGCCGGCTGCTGAAATACCACCTCGGTATTTTATAGCAGGCTGGTAGAGGCAAAGAACGACGACGTCCTAGGAGGGGCTCTGGGGTTCGACGAAGACCAGCTTACCAACCTGTTTAAAAAGACTTTCAGGACGGGATATTTGGATAATTTCCAAAGATCCCTGGCCTGGCAGTGTTATAGGAATGCTTTGCCTGTTCGCGAGAAGTTACCGCGGCACGAAATTTCAGTGCCACCGACATGTCCAAGATGCGGGTTGGACGATGAAACCGTCCAGCACGCTTTTGTACACTGTCGGCAGTTGTCAGACTTGATAAGTTACGCAGAACACGTGTTATCGCATCTGGGACGAGTACAGCTGTCGGCTGAGTCTATGATTAAGATGATACCGCCAACTGGACTCTCGAAGGAAGGTGAGGCATGTTTTCACTGCACGGTTGCAGTAGTAAAAGAATGCATGTGGCGTACAAGAATGGAAGGAGTCGCAATAGGATCCTTTGCTCTCTTACTTCAGATATCATCTGAAGAGCAAATTAGGGCTGGAAAAGAAGACTTTACCACGAGGTGTGTATGAAAAAAGATGGAAGGAAGTGGCGAAAAAGGTGGGTGTCATAAACCCAGTTTAACTATGGATGGAGAAGAGGAAAGGAAAGCTGCGGGGCCTTATAGGTTGCCGGGGTTTAAAATATATCGGTAAGATTTCAATCTAATGTAATGTTATATTAGTCAATGCAAAGGACAATTTAAATACAGTTTTTTGTATAATGAATAATCTTTATATTTTGGAAATTTTTAAACGAACCACTTAACTGTTTTTTGTATGTATGTCCTGTATTGTTCTTCTATGTACTGATTTTATAATCATAATAAAGAATTAATCAAAAACCGGTGATTGTCGTACGTTGATGACGGGTCAAGACCCAGAAACTGCAGTCCGTGCGTATCACCTAGGTTGACGAGGGAAGAATGACCTCCCTTTGCAAATACCGATAGGGCACAGAAAGTGTGCCTATAGCCAGCTGGAGGAGATGTTCTCCTGGGGCTACAAGCTACGGTAACACCCACATTTAGTGGTTAGCCATATTGAGATGGCAAATATACCTCACATTGTCGTGCAGTTACTGTTTATACCTCGTTCAGAGATTTATTATTGCTTATAAAATTATAATTTTATAATTATATTTATAAAATTATGGTAATAAATTATAAGATTATAATAAGTGCAACTACTGAGTAACGCCACATGCCAGAAGAAGACACCAAATGGCTTTAAAACTACTTTGTTTATCACATGGACATGGGCTGAAAGCGAGGGAATAAATAAAAAAAGATTTAGCCATAGATCGATTTCTGGTTTAGGGATGTAATACAATTTACCGTCCTCAGTATAACATAACCGAAAGTACATAATTTTAAACATTTATACATCCAATACAAATACAACGTATCCATGTGTGTGTGTGTGTGTGTGTGTGTGTGTGTGTGTGTGTGCACACAGGGCGTTCGAGATAAATTTGACAATTTGAATAAAAGAAAAAAAGACGCGATATGCCATCCAAACATAAAAGTATTTTAAAAATGAAAAATATCAAGTAGGTTATGGCTGGGAAATAACTGTTTACTCAAAGTGGCGGCCCTCAGTTTCTGCCAAGGCTTCCAGAAACTCCGGCACTCCGGCATTCTGGCACATGGCACATGCGTTCCTCATTGTGTCCTTGTGTCCTCTTTCAGCTCGGCCTTGGTGTTGCAGGCAGAGTGGTTGTTGGCTTTTTTGAACCGCGCTTCACACATAGCAATCCAAGGAATTAAAATCGGAGAAATCAGGAGGCCAGAAATTGGGACTCATGAGGTTGTAGGAATTCTCCGACAACCAAATCTGGTTCTTTCCGGAAGTATGGCAAGGAGCCGAATCCCGCTGCCACATATATGACTTTCCAGCAGCAACCCTCTCCAGCTAGGGTTTGACCACAGTCAACATAGCCGGTATGAATTTAACAGCTCAACATAGCCGGTATGAATTTAACCCAAGGCCTTATCCAAAGCATGCGGATCGCCTGATGTGTCCATTTTTGCTGGTCATGGTTTCGTCGTCTCCGTTGCAGCTGTCCATGTTATGTCTTACAGCAGTTTCAGTGTTCACACAGCACTGAGCAGCAGTCATCATGTTGGTATTTTGATACCGGTGCGAGTCATCATGATACAGGTAGCTCTTTTCCAATAATCAGATGGCTTCCAGTCTTCCGTGTCAGCTGACGTTTTCTGGACTACAACTTTAATCCTTATACTCTTCAACGCCGTTGACTGTGCACTAATACATCGAACTATTCCTGAAAGAATAAGGAGACATAAAACGTCAAATTTAGCCCGAACACCCTATATATTATATATATATATATATTATATATATATATATATATATATATATATATATATTATATATATATATATATTATATATATATATATATATACACACATATATATATATATACGCGCGTGTACTTACACACATCATACGAGACTAAGTCACGTCTCCCTGTTTGCTGTTTTTAAAGGGTTTTGTGTGTGTGTGTTTTTTTTGTTTTTTTTTTTGTGAAGCTATAAAAATATAAAGAGAAAGACAAAGAAAGTAGAGTGAGAGAGAGAGAGAGTGGAGAAGGCGTTAGGAAATGAACCGAAAAGGTGGTGAAAGACATTTTTCTGAGTAAGAACTTAAAATGAAGCCACTGAAGAGACAACTTTTCAAATATTCAACAGATAATTTCAAATAAAAACAGATGAAGACGTTCTCAATGACAGAGAAATTGTTCTGACTGCAAACTTACTATAAACGAGGCATAATAACAAAAGTCGTTGTAGTAACACATGAAGAACACTTTGGTATAGAGAAAGGTAGTTATGATTTGGATTTTTAGCGATACTATTCAGTGTAGCAGTGTAGGTGTAGCGTAGTCGTTGTCTCATTGTTTATTGATTTTGTCAGCTGATAGTTTTATGAGGTGATGGTTAAAATAGATTTGGAAAGCGACATGGTGACTTTGTTATCATTTTTGTCGTTCTTGTTTGGGCGGTGAGTTGGCAGTGTTGTTAGAACGTCGGACAGAATGCTTAGCGATATTGTCTTTGTATTCTGAATTCAAACTCCGTCAGGCTCGACTTTGCTTTTCATTCTTTGGGGGTTGATGTATAAGTACCAGTTGAGTACTAGGGACGACGTAATCGCCTTCCTTCTCTCCTAAAAATCTGCTGGTCTTGTGCCAAAATTTGAAACCATTACTGTTGTTGTTGTTGCTGTTTAGTCTCAAATCAGCTCTTATTCAGCAGATTAATGTTCAAGAGCATTCTCGCCACAATTACCTCTATTTTCTTTTTTCTTTTTCTTTTTTTTTTTAAGCTTGACTATAGCTACGTTGTTCAACGTGTCCTTCCATTTTTAAGATGGTAGGCTGTGATTTTGAGCAAGATTTGGCCGCTATTTCTTGTAGATAGAGCGACCGCATAGAGGCTTCTTCATAGATTTGTGTATGGGTGTGTGTGTGTGTGCGCGTGTGTGTGTGGTTATGTGACACTGGTTGTTGTTGGTGGTGTGAATGATAGCACAATTGTGGTTAAAGAAATTATATTGACAGCGTTGTTGACTGTCGGTCGCTCAACTTGAAATTACCCTTTTTTGTGTTGTTACTGTTATGGTGATGTAGATGTTGGCTTTGATCGAAATAATTTAAACTATAATCGTTTCATCTTTCCCTAATATGTCCAGTCCATATATAAAACAGTAGAGTATGATTTGAAGGAGTTTTAGCTGTTATTTCTTGCATATCAAATGACCACGGAGAGGCTTACATCGACTTTGTAGAGTTTGAAAATCTAAGTCAAGCCATAGCTTGGATTGCTTTAAAGATGAAGAGGAAGAAAACTAAATACAGTAATACATTAAGCCAATGCTGTATTGTTTCTATCAAATTAGTAGCATTAAGGGCCATAGGGCCGGTTTCCATGACGTATATGTGACCGAGATCACAACATGCTCCCTGAATGGGACACGAGTCCGTCATAGGGTTTCACATTTGCAACCGAGAGGACTTGAGTAACGCGAAATAATGTGCTTTGATCAAGAACTCAACGCAATGCCCCGTAGTTCAGGGATCGAAGCCACGATGTTGTTATCCTGGGTGTATGTGACACTCTAACCACTAGGCTACTCACCTTCTCCTCCATCAAATTAATCTCTTAAGATGGAAGGAATAATTGAAATTTCAATTGTTTTTATTTACGATTCGAAAGAACAAAAGTCAAAACTAATTGCAGCAATATTTTAAATCACGAGAATGAAATGTAGAAATAAGTACATAATGATTAGCGTTTACTGTATGCTGCTAATATTAATTTCAAATTTTGGCACAACGCCAGCAATTTAGAGGGAAAGGGCTAAGTCGATTACATCGACTACAAGGCTCAACTAGAATTTATTTTATAGAACCCCGAAAGGATGAAAGGCAAAGTCGACCACGACGGAATTTGAACTTAGAGCGTAAAAACGGATGAAATACCGCTAAGCATTTCGTTCGGCATGCTAACAATTCTATCAGCCCGCCGCCTTTCATGCTACTAATATTGCCATCTTTACCGTTTATTCATTATGATTACTGAGTTTATTACGGTATTAATTTAGTTACGTTTCCTTATGTTGTAAGTGCGATAAAATAAGCACCGTCGTTTTGAGGTTGAATTCAGTTGACAATACTTCCTCACTTACAATACAACTAGGCATGAGCTGAAAGTGTTACCATGACGGCTAGCTTCACCTACTTGTCACCCTTAGTTATTTGTTACATGAATAGTAAAAAAGACTTTAAAGTGAAAAGAAACCGAGAATATTAGCTATGATAATGAAAATGGCTACAACTGAGAATCGAAAACGCATTTTGCTTGCCGAAAATCAAGTTCTTGCTCCAGGATAGTTGCCACATACTCATCAATAGCAGTGCTTTCTTTCTAGTTCTGGCACAAACAGAAAGTTTAGATTTTTCGTATCCCTTTTGATTCCAACGCGCCTGAGACAGCCCCTGGTTCTATGGTACAGATTTCCGGCTTAAAGTGATCTAAATTAAAACCTTCAATCAAACACCAGTGTTAATAATTACAAAGTTATTTTATTAAATTGTTCAAAATTAACTGAAACAATGGCAGTGTCTTCCAACTGAAATATGGTAACAAAAGATTTAAAATAATTCCTAGAGCATTACCAGCAAGTAAAGAGGTTTAACCCTTTTGATACCATTCCACCTGAGACTGCCTCTCATTCATGCATCCATCTACCTCCTCTGCCCACTATTCCTGGGAGGGTCGTAGGGGTAGAGTTCTCAGGTACTTCCTCGATAGTGTCCTATCAGATGCAACCGTCATTAGATTTTCAGATCAGATTCCCAAGTGCGACCAAATGAGACTATAGATATTATTCAACCATCTCGTTCTTGGTCTACCTCTAGGTCTCCAGCTGGTCAGCTTAGCTTGAAGAATCCGTTTTGAGATTCTTTTCTACGACATTTTTATCACATGTCCGTAGTACCGAAACTGTGATCTCTCAATGCGAGAAATTGCGGATCGACCCAGAGAGAATCCCTGATCTCTGATTTGCTCATCCTGTCGGGTATCGTTTTTCTTGCGACCCTTCATTGAAACCCCATTTCGCCCGTTTGTATTCGCGCTCGTACACTATTGTTCATTACCCAACATTCATGACCATAGGTGAAGAGAGGCATGAAAACCGAATTGAAGGTAGCGAGTTTGTTTTTGTTTTTTAATCAACGTCATGCCGTTCCACAATGGCTGGGAATGTCAATTCATTTCCTAAAAATTATGTGAAGAAGAGGTAACAATACATACCCCTGACGAAGTCAAACACTCATGCTGAAAGGTTTCGACATTGTACTATTTACCCGAGCTCAGATATCTGGGCCTTCGTAAAGGAGAGACTTCACAACAATCAGAAGTTTTCCATTAATCAACCAAAATCCTATAAAAACCCTTTATAGCGTGTCCTGTGGTACGTGGTCGCATGTCTTTTGGAGATGTACAAACTAAGCGTGCACCTTTAGGTAATATTCTCATGGTGAGCAGGCACAAATGCTACTGCTCTGAAAAAATGCTTAGCAACATTTCTTCCGACTTTACGTTCTGAGTCCAAACGCCACCGAAGTCAGCTTTACTTTTTATCCTTTCGGAATCGTTAAAGCAAGTATCAGTTTATCAATGAAGTCAATATACTCGAGGTAGCTCCTTTCCCAAAATTGAAGCCCTTATGGCAAAATTTGAAACCAATATTCCCTCGATTTCTCGGATGCCTACCGTAGAGTAAATATTTGGTCGGTTATGCTGCGTTGCCAGACACCTAGCGTAGACTAAACTTTATTGCCTCTAGTTCCATGAAAAAACGTCCTGTTGTAAAGTGATCTAAATTAAAACCTTCCCTCAAAATTTCTCTGGTCCAAGCATCATTTTAATAATGACCAAGTTATTTTATTAATCACTTCGTTATTTTAAAAATTGAATGGAACAAAGACAACGTATTTCAACAGAAATATGATAACAGAGTTAAAGATAGGAAGAAATGAGAACTGTAGTGGTTGTCTTTCTTAACGACATGAACGGCGCAATTAGATTTAAAAAATTCAACCAAAAACTGAAGCCGTATCATGGTCTCGTCTTCTGAGAAGTTTGCCTTTGACTCCTGTAGCACTTAGCACGCATTGTTTATTAACATTTGTCTCCTTGTGGGGCTGTGATAAGTGGAATTAGTAAAGCAGCAGAATTACTATATTTAGTCTTGTTCTTTTACGTTACCAGTTCAAATTCCTGCAGAGATGACGTTGTTTTTCATTCTCCCTGGCTCAAAAGATTGATTTAATCTAGTGTTCCTTATCCCAAAACTGTATTACTCTAAATATTAATAAAGCCTTCAGGTTTGTCTGGCATGCAAACCTCCTATTGAAACTTCTTGCGTACAGACATCCATTTTTCGTCTTTTGTCAGTGGTTTCCTGTCATATCGCTCCCTCGAAACGTGTATTGATGGAACTTGCTCTTTCACGTTCTCAATCAACTCTGGCATGCCCCTGAATTCTGTTTTGTTTTCTACGTTCTTCTTTCTATATACAATGACTTATTTGCCGCCACATCCTGCAAATACTACTCTTATGCAAATAATACCACTTTTCATTCTTACACCAAATTTGTACTGCTTCCATTCATGCCAGTTTTAATTTATTTTAACAGCTAAAAGTACTCAAGCACTTTTCATGTGAAAAAAAACACCATCACCTCACACACCCTCTAAGCATAACTCTGATGGAGGGCCTTCACGGTCGATCCAAATTCTAGGCCTCACTACAGCCTAGGATCTCTCCTGACGAAAGCAGGACCTCATCTGAAAGACTGATCCTTCGTTTAAGAACCAGAAGTTAGTTCTGTTACCCTACCCCAATAACTGTACACATGATTAAAAAAACTCAAGTGAAGCGCGCAATACAATATTATTTCCACGTGGCTGTTACAACAGACATCCTGGACTTCATCCAGTGAAGAGGCCACTCGGATCATTGGCATTATATCACTTGTAGAGACTTTTCAGCCTCTGGTCCAGAGACATACTTGGTAGCCAGTATCCAACAAAAATACAATGCCCCATTTTTGGGATGTAGTTAACACAGATAAATTCACATTTAGAATTTGAGAAAAGTCTTACTGTTCCACTCACAGATTGGACTTGTGCATGTATGTATGTATGTATGTATGTATGTATGTATGTATGTATGTGTGTGTGTATGTATATATATGCATGCATGCATGTATATATGCATGCATGTATATATGCTTGCATGCAAGTATTATATTTATACATATATATGTGTGTGTATGTGTACATATATATGAAAATATAAATGAGTATATATATATATATAGATATATTATATATATATATATATATATAATATTATATATATATATAATATATATATATATATATATATATATATATTTGGTACATGTAGGGGATGCCGAATGCACTTTTGCCGAAAGACAAGAAACCGAAGCGAAGAAGCTGAACAGACATTAAGCCGAACGGACTTACACACTCGCGCGTGCGTATATTATTAAGCAGATAAGTATTTTATAAACATTCGACAGAACGTGAAATAATTTTCTTTTGGAATATTTGTGTTCGAGACACATCCCATAAAACTATAAATTTCCAAAAATGATATGTAATATATATATACGTATATGTATATTTACGTATATGTATATATACGTATATTATGTATATATATAATGGGGCAAGAACGCAAAACATCCAGACAGTTAGGTGATACAAGAAAGAGACAACAAAACATCGAGATAGACGATACAAAGAAAACAAGGATCGGTCGTTCGGAGTTTTCTTTCCTCAGTCGAGTTCCAGATTATCTTTGCAATTTCAGCTGGTTATACTCGAGATTACTCCAATCTGGCCTGACCCAAGGAAAAACTAAGCTAAGAGTATTAGATTCCTTGGAAGAATGCAGCGAATGTATACGAAAACAAGGACGGAAAAAAGCGGAGAAGGTAAACAAAAATACAAATAACAGGACATAACAGGTGTCTTTCGACTTACGACGAATTAAATTAAGCTGGCGTGTGAGGAAGTAAATACATTTATATATATATATATGTGTGTGTGTGTGTGTGTGTGTGTGTGTGTGAGAGAGAGAGAGAGAGAGAGAGAGTATGTATGTATGTATGTATATATATATACATTTATATATATATATAATATACGTACATATATACATATACGTAAATATACATATATGTATATATATATATATATAGAGAGAGAGAGAGAGATATAGATATAGATATATAGATATACGTTTATGTATATAATCACGAGAAATAACCTCTATTAAGTAATTCAATTGATAGTGAAAGATATTATCTATATTAAAATATATAGAAAGGGTTTGAATATATTATAATAAACACAATTCTAAAAATCACTAATTTATATAAACATTAAATTGACTACACGCGTTTCGTGACTATATCTATAAATCGATGATAATAAAATCGATAATATTAAAATTAATTCGATTTAAAAAATATAGCCACTCTTCAGGTCAAAAATAATAAAATAAATGTATGTATCTTAACATATAATAATTAACAAATATACATAGAAATATACATATCGTCGCAATACATAATCGAATAAAATCTAACAATATTAATGAAAAATAAAATCATAACTTATCTTATTGAAGAATACCAGTTAACTGAAATTTTAATCGTTAAACCCCCGTATAATAGGGAAATACAGGTTTTAGAGAATAATAATTTGAAGGTGGTGAAAAATATTAAATTTCATAGACATCCAAATAGACACAATGAATATCTAAGAAATCTAGCTATTAGAATAAAAGAAATGCGAAATAAGGAAGGAATTATAGTACATTCAGATAAAACTAGGAACCTGTATAAACTGGATACCCGAGCACTGTATACAATAATTTCATTATATTATGATAATCTATTAGAGAAATAAATAAATAAATAAAAATATGGAGTTGTTCCTGAAAATACTCTTTATAATATAAATAAGGCCTCTAAATTAATCATGATGAAATATTAGACAATAAAACTGGATCTTATGTACCTATGCACAAGGATAATTTTTTTGCTGACCCAAAAGTTAGATTTATTTGTCCATGTAAATCAGATCTAGGTAAATTAAGTAAGATCATTTAAGATAAATATATTAATAGATTAAATGAACTTAATTATCTAAAACTTTGGAGTAGTACAAATGCTACTTTTAAATGGTTTAATTATACCAAAGATAAAAATAGATATAAATTCAATCAAATAGATATAGATAAGTATTATTCTTCTATAAATGAGATTGAACTCTATAAGGCCCTAATTTATGCAATGAATAAGGTTGGAATGACTTATGATGAAGTTAATGTAGTTAAAGCGGCTAGGAAATCGTTGATTAGATATAATAATAAATTGTGGGCTAGGAACGATACTGGAGACTATTTTAATATACTTATGGGGGCGCCCGATTCTGTCCAGGTGACTGATTTAGTAGGTATTTATTTATTATCGGAACTTCAATTAGAAAAATTAAATTTTGGAGGTAGATTATATAGGGATGACCTTTTATTAATAACTAAGAATTGCACCAATAGAACACTAGAATTATATAAAAAGAAACTATATTGTTTCTTTAAAAGATATGGTTTAGGTGTTACTATATATAAAGAGAACTATAATGTAAATTATTTAGATGCTAATTTCAATTTAATAACAGGTAAAACCCAACCATTCCATAGAATTAATGAAAACCTTAAATATATTAATGCTAATTGTAATCACCCACCCTCAATTAAGAAATAGTTGATAGATAATATAGGTAAAAGAATATCGATGCTTTCTTCTAATTTTGAGACTTTCCAACAACACGCACCTTATAATGAAGACTTGTTGGAGGCGGGATATGATAATAGTATTAAATTCTTTAATAATTCTAAATATAATTATAATATAAAAGATTATAATATAAATGATTCTTATGATATTTATAATAGTAAACCTAATATTAAGAATTATGATAAGTTTTATTTAGTTAATTATGGTTTTAATAATAGGTATTATGATAATACAAAAATAAATATAATAATAGACTAAAAGATAAGAATAAATTTAATTCGTTTAGTGATAATAATAAATATAATAATATAATTAATAAAATAATGTTAATGATAAGAACAAAATTTGGCTGATTATTCCTTATGGGGCTCAAGTTAAAATAAACATTATTAAAAAGATATTAAAACTAATTGAAGTATTTGTTATAGATAATAAAAAATATAATAACATTTTTCTAGTAATAATTTTGGAGTTGGTTTTTCTACTACTAATAGTGTTGGTAATATTATTTCTTCTTTTAATAGATTTAAGCTGAATAAGTTTTACCTTAACAAATTAAATAATTATTCCAATAATAATAAAAACCAGAATATAATTAATTGTATATGCAGTGATAAGACAAAATGTAAATTTAATAATAAATGTAATTTGGATGATGTAGTATATAAATGTGTAGTGAATTTGATTGATGATAATATTAATAGGAATAGTTATAATTTAAATGCGATTTACGTGGGGTCGACTTCTAATAAAATTAAATCAAGGGTGGCTCAACACATTGATTAATTCTAGCAAATATTAAATCTTAGCAAATATATATGGGAATTGAAATCTAAAGGAATTAAGTATTATTTAAATTGGGAGATAGTTTGTAAAGCTAAATCTTATCGAATAGGTGATCATTTTTGTTTACTATGTACAAATGAATTTATGGAGATACTATCTAATAATAAAAAATTCATTAATTCCCAAAATGAGAGAAAAATTAAATGTAGACAGATTAAATTACTTATATAATAAATTCCTAACTTACAGAGAAAAAAATTAGCAATACTAAATAAAAGTTCACAATATGTAATATATGTATATAATTAAGAGAAATAACCTCTATTAAGTAATTCAATTGATAGTGAAAGATATTATCTATATTAAAACATATAAAAAAAATTTAAATATATTATATATAATAAGTTTAGCTAATTTGTGTATATATATAAACCCTGTTTTATGTTACTAATTTATGTAGTTATAATTTGTAGTAGTATAATGAGTATAAATTAGCCGTAGATTATTTGGTGTATGAACATAACTACAATAAGATTAAAGGTACTTATAAAATAAATATATAACTTGATGAATACATATTAATCTATCCAAATTTAGTTTATTTTATGCATTTTACGTATAATGTTTTAGTTTTAAATTATTGTGAATTTAGAATTTTCCCAGTGAATGGTATATTACATCTAGTTTGTTTATTTTTACTGTTAAAATACATATTTCTATTTATTTATTTATTATATAGTTATTATTTACGTCATGTTTTCACGTGATAAATTTCTTAGTAACGCCAGGTTCTAAGTTTAACGTTTAAAATTTCAGTTAACTGGTATTCTTCAATAAGATAAGTTATGATTTTAATTTTCATTAATATTGTTAGATTTTATTCGATTATGTATTGTTACTATACATATATTTCTATGTATATTTGTTAATTCTTATATGTCAAGATGCAAACATTTATATTATTATTTTAGACCTGAAGAGTGGCTATGTTTCTAAATCGAATTAATTTTAATATTATCGATTTTATCATCGATTTATAGATATAGTCATGAAACGCGCGTAGTCAATTTAATGTTTATTAAATTTAGCGATTTTTAGAATTATATTTATTATAATATATTTAAATTTTTTCTATATGTTTTAATACAGATAATATCTTTCACTATCAATTGAATTACTTAATAGAGGTTATTTCTCTTAATTATATACATATATTACATAGTGTGAACTTTGATTTAGTATTGCTAAATAAAATTTTTCCCTGTAAGTTAGGAATATTATTCCCTACTATTATTAATAATAATATTACTATATATACGTATATGTATATATACATATATATATATATATATATATAATATATATATATATATATATATATATATATATAAATGTATATATATATATTATATATATATATATATAAATGTATATATAAATGTATACATGGAATTATTAATTACTAGTTAATTAATTAATTTTACCCCTGATATATATATATATATATATATATATGCAAAACATCCGAACAGTTTGGTGATACAAAAATGGGAGAACATATACATACATATATATATGTGTGTGTGTGTGTGTGTGTGTGTGTGTGTGTGTATGTAATATATATATATATATATATGTGTGTGGTGTGTTGTGTGTGTGTGTGTGGTTGTGTGTGTGTGTGTGTGTGGTGTGTGGTGTGGTGTGTGTGGTGTGTGTGTCTGAATAGCTCAAGAGTGGATTATATATTCAGCTGAATCTAGTTTTCTGCAAGCACTACATTTTTCCGGTACTTATACACCAGGTTGATACTTACAAATCATTGTTGTGGTTAATATATATATATATATATAATAATATATATATATATATATATATATATATATATATATATATATATATTATATATATATATATATATATAGATATACGGCGCACGTAAGGTATTTGAGGACAAATTTGCTTTTCAGAAAAACATACATATAATAATAGAAAGAAGCTTTATTAATGAAAAATACGTACAAGTAAACTAGATTATTTTCTTTATAATCTTATTCCATGTACCTACCTTCAACATTATTAACTACTTCTATGCAATATCTGAATCGTCTACATGCTCGAATTAAATGGTTCTGATTTCTATCGAGCGTTACTCTGACTATGGCGGCTTTCAAAGAAGCCTTGGTGTTATGAGATATTGATTGACCTCTCACCTTCTCTCTCAACAAAGCTCCACACATAGTAGTTCAATAGACTGAAATCTGATGAGTTTGGAGTCCAAATGTTAGTGGGCTATACGATCATGAAAATCATCAGCCATCCATTCTTAAGTTGCTAGAGCCTTATGTAATGGTGCAGAGTCCTGCTGAAAAACGTACGGCCTTCCGTTGCGTACTCTGTCTATCCAGGGCTTGATAGCTGTTTCTAGGACCTCAATGTAGCCAGCAGAGTTAACTCGAAGACCTTGTAAAAAGAAGTGAGGACCCATCACACAAACTTTGTTACTGACAACTCCAAAAGCCATGTCAATTGCAGGAAATTTTGTGTGCTTGACTGTTGGAACTTCAGAAGGGTCTAAACATAACCATCTGTCATTTTTTTTTTCTGGTCTTTGTCAAAGTTTTTCTCGTCTGAGAAAAAACTAAATCCTGTCAGGTTCTAGGGTTTTAACTTTGTTTAATGGCCTTTTAGATCTATTCAAACGATTTTCTTAGCTTCTTTCTGACATGAATTGACCTCTCCTCATCACGTAAGACTTGTACCAGATGTATTCATAGATATTTCTGATTGTCCCTTCTGGAACATGGAGATCTTTTGCAATTGACCTTATTGATTTTCTAGGATTTCCGTCAATGATCTGCTGAACTTGTTGAATAAATTCGGGTGCTTTGGTAGTATCGGAACGTTGGGAATGCTTTTTGCATTTCGATACTGGTGACACCTTTCCATCTGAGGCTTCTAATTCTTTGCGATTTTTGTAGACGAAAGATCTGGCGACTTTTAAAAACTGATCTATCTCTAAATCGCTGCACTCAACCTTAAAGACTACAATTAGAGCACGCCTCTTCATTTTTTTGAGTAAGCTGAGTGCCTGCCATTATTTTCTGAAATATAAATGACAAAGTTAATTCAAAAACAGTAATAACTCTAAAATATCATATTCTCAAATAGCCTACGCACCAGACGAATGGGTTATCTAGTATAGCTACAATTGTTTCAGTAGGAGGTTTTATCTTGACGTAAGCAGAATACAGATTGTGTAATGCATTGCATAACTCCCAACTCTTCCGGCAATCAGGTAAAGGAGGTGAACAATGGATTGTTGATTAATCACCAGATTGTCAACAAATGAAATTTCCAATCAGAATACCTACATTTAAGAGATTTAAAGTGGGTGTGTCTCCTATTCGTCAGAATATCATTGACAGGCCTTTCATTTTTGATGAAGTGTAAAACACTAATTGTATGCGAATCAGTAGCCCCAGTTCTGTGAATCTTTAAGGTTTGATCAGCGGTGGATTAACTCATTACGCAAATTAATCACGTGCTTAGGGCATCAAGGGAAGGAGGGGCACCACAGAAATGAAAATGGTTTACGGCACTTAAGAAATCACTTTAAACTTGCTAATGTTATATTCGTAATGCCTTATCTCTACTGATTATAGAAGCAGAAGTTTTACGTAAAATTAATTTTAATGGTATCACCGAAAACTTTGCAATAAAAAAAAAAACGAAGGCGAAAACCTTTCAGATATAAATAAAGTGGAAGCATACAAAATTAACCGTTATTTTCCTTCTTACTGTTAATTTTGTTACATTTTGAAAAATAAAAATTTATTTTATGGTTTATTATCGTTTACATTTTGAATTATTTTTGTTCAGATTTTGAACCATTTACATATACTTGAGGGCACCATAACCT
Source organism: Octopus sinensis (assembly GCF_006345805.1). Classification (NCBI taxonomy): domain Eukaryota; kingdom Metazoa; phylum Mollusca; class Cephalopoda; order Octopoda; family Octopodidae; genus Octopus; species Octopus sinensis. The sequence goes on from NC_042998.1 coordinate 84,056,266, forward strand.
TTTAAGTGCTTAGGTCCTCTATGGGCCTTAATCCGGTTCTGAGTTTGAAATGCGTAGAAATGAATTGGCTTCTTTTTTTGCCTGGGATTGGTCAACTGATGAAAAAACTTTTAATAAGGGTCGAAAATCGATTGAGGCTGTTCATCACCTTTAATTAATCTATGGAGAAATAAGTAAATTTACCATATTCGTATGTCTATTACGTAGATTTATAGATAGATAGATAGATAGATAGATAGATAGATAGATAGATAGATAGATAGATAGATAGATAGATAGATAGATAGATAGATAGATAGATAGATAGATAGATAGATAGATAGATAGATAGATAGATAGGTATAAATGTATATAAACATATATAGACAGATACATTTTATTAAATATATACAATTTTATGTATATATACATCCACACAGATTTTAATTAATTACATATATATATACTTTGATACTTTGATACTTTGATAGGTTTCGGCCATTATTGGCCCAGGCCATGTCTAACTGAATAGCACCATATATATATATATTATATATATATATATATATATATATATATATATATATTATATATATATATATATACAGGTGCATGAGTGATTGTTTGGTAAGTAGCTTGCGTACCAACCACATGGTTCTGGATTCAGTCCCACTGCGTGGTACCTTGGGTAAGTGTCTTCTACTATAACCTCGGGCTGACCAAAGCCTTGTAAGTGGACTAGGTAGAAAGAAACAGAAAGAAGCCCGTCATACATACATACATATATATATGTGTGTATGTATCAGTACATATATGTATATAAGTTTGTGTGTTTGTCCCCCACCATTGCTTGACAATCGATGTTGGTGTATTTGCGTCCCCGAAACTTAGCAGATCGGCAAAAGACACCGATAGAATAAGTACTAGGCTTACAAAGAATAAGGCCTGGGGTCGATTTGTTCGACTAAAGGCGGTGCCCCAGCATGGCCGCAGTCAAATGACTGAAAAGAATAAAAGAATGTGTGTGTGTGTGTGTGTGTGTGTTTTAAGAAAGAACAATATGCTTTGGAATAGGAAGGAGCTTGGAAGGAAAAGAATATACTTGCGCGTGTGAAAATTTAAAATTGTTTAGATACCCCATGTGTAGATAGATGCAAACATGCATACATGTGTATATCAGTACATATACGTATGTATGTATGTACGTACGTACATATCTGTACAATAATGAAGTAGTGTGTGTGTGTCCGTGTGCTTATGTCGGTTAACAATTTAAACTCACACACACACACATACATACATACATACATACATACATACATACATACATACATACATACATACATACATACATATATATATATATTATATATATATATATATAATATATATATATATATATATATATATATATATAATATATATATATATATAATTATTTTACTTGTTTCAGTCATTTAGGCATACAGACATATACACATGCGCATATATACACCTGCATCCATATATGTGTGAGGTATGTACATAGATTTAAATATCAGTGTATGCATATGTAGGTTTATGTAGCGTGAAGGACATTGCGTAGGTGTGTGTATTAGTGAATGATAGAGGACAAAAACAATAAGCAAAGATGGAGAGACAGGAAAAGACAGCGAGAACAAAGGAGGAGGGGAAATATCTGGCAGAAATCATGATGTAACGCCTACATAGAACGGTGAAAGCACATTCATCGGAAAACTCCGAGTTGTTATCAGTTCGTAGTAATAGTAAGCTTGTTAAAGTTGAACGGTTTCGCAATAGTAAAAGACGTGGGGACAATAGTATAGCAATGGTAGCGGCAGCTGCGGTGGCAGTGACGGTGAGTTTGGTGGTGGTTAGAATAGTGGTAGGTATAATAACAGTGGAAATGGTTGTAGTAATGATAGCGGTGATAGGATACACGGCTATATGAACGTGATCTCGGGGTGCCGATGGTGGTGGTGGTGACTGCAGATGTTGTTGTTGTTGTTGTTAGTAGTACTGGTAGTAGTAGTAGTGGGGGGGTAATGGTGGTGGCGGTGGTGGTAGAAATCGTAGTAATCACAGTGGCGATGGTTGTAGTGATGATAGCGGCTGTAGCAGAAGTAGTAGATGAAGATATGTGATGGTGGTGTAGAGTTGAGGATGTAGTAGTGGAGGTAGGAGTTCTGTTCAAGACATAGTGGTTGTTGCGTTGGTGATAATAACAGAGGTGGTGGTGGTAGATCAGGATTTCACGAAAGTGATGAAATGCTGCTGCTGCTGCTGCTGCTGATGATGATGATGATGGTGGTGGTGGTGGTGGTGATGAAGCTAATGAGAGTGATAGCGATGCTAGTGGAGTTAGTGGTGGTGGTGGTGGTGGTGGTGGAGGTGATGCCAGTGGGGGAAGCGGCGACAGTGGTACCAATGAATGTAGTGGTTGTGGCAGTAGTGGTAGTAGTAACAGCAGAGACACGAGTAGTAGTAGTAGTAGTAGTAGTAGTAGTAGTAGTAGTAGTAGTAGTAGCAGCAGCTGGTGGTGGTGGTGGTGGTGTAGGTAATGATAACAGTAGATGAGTTGAAATGGTTGTTTTTGTTGCTGCAGCTGTTGTTGTTGTTGTTGTTGTTTAGCCATCACTACTGAACAAATCCTATGAACCAAAGTTTTCCCAGCCATGACCATTCCGACTTATTGTTTTGTTTTTGTTTTCTTTTAGTATTTTCTAGAACTACATTATCCAGTACTCTCCATCCTAATTTATGACTGTAAAGTTTGAGTTGATGGCAATTTAGCTGCTATTTCTACCTGCTCGACATACCACACTCAGATTCCTTGATGGTAGTTACGGTGTCGGTGTCTGCGATAATAACGCTGCAGTAATTGTTGAGATGGTAGTAGTTGAGGGTGTACTACCATTACCGTAATGGTTGCAGTGGCGATAAATAGTAAAGGAGGTAGGGCTGAGGTTGATGGTATGGGAGGGACAGTGGTGGTGGTGGTGGTGGTGTTACTAATGGTGTTGGTCTTCTTTCTACTACTGCTGTTATTGTTATTGTTGTTGTTGTTATTGTTGTTGTTGATAATGGTGGTGGTGGTATGTTTGAGATGGTTGCGTTGTTGTTGATGTTGTTATTAATAGTAGCAGCAGCAGCAGCAGCAGCAGCAGCAGTAGTAGTAGTAGTAGTAGTAGTAGTAGTAGTAGTAGTAGTAGTTGTTGTAGTAGTAGTCGCAGCAGCAGCAGCAGCAGTAGTAGTAGTAGTAGTAGTCGCAGCAGCAGTAGTAGCAGCAGCAGCAGCAGCAGCAGCAGCAGCAGTAGTAGTAGTAGTAGTAGTAGTAGTAGTAGTCGCAGCAGCAGTAGTAGTAGTAGTAGTAGCAGCAGCAGCAGCAGTAGTTTTTTTGTTATTCTTAATGTCGTTTATCCGCATATTAGCATTGAAACCGCGACCAGCTCTTTTCTTTCAGTTATTTACACACGTCATCACCATTTGATGTGCCTTTTGCATTTTAAGGGAAATTAAGCTGCAGTTTCCAGCAAGTTGTACGACTGTGTAGGAGCTTCATCATGTGTAACTATAATAATAATAATAATAATAATAATAATAATAATAATATTAATAATAATAATAATGATAATTCATTCTTTTATTGGCCACAAGGACTCACATAAAATTACATTAAAAGACACAACATAAAAGACAAAAACAGGACGATACAATGAGTTTTACGTGTAAACAATATAAATAACAATTAAAAATTAAACAATTTAAAATTCCCAATAGGGGAGGTGCTTTAAGGACCTTGTGGGAAACCCCACAAAACCCACGGGTGCCTGATCAATAAAGGTTTCAAATTTTACCATTTTGGGGGAGGGGATGTGTCGATTAGATCGACCCCAGTTTTCAGCTGGTACTTAATTTATCGACTCCGAAAGGATGAAAGGTAAAGTCGATCTCGGCGGAATTTGAACTGTGAACGTAAGGACGGATGAAATGCCGCTAAGCATTTTGTCCGGCACGCTAACAATTCTCCTAACTTGAATAATTTCTTTTATTTCTCACACGGGCATCGGATGAGAAGGGCATTACAAGAACAATTTAGAATTTGAGTTGTGGGCGGTGGGGGCTACATATAAAGATGAAGGGATGAAAAAGGGACGAGAGGAGGAATGTTGATGTTGTTGTTGTGTTGTTGTTGTAATATAACCCTAGGTTATTGAGCAGACCTATGATCAAAAATAGCCCAGCAATGACCTTCCTGTCGTTTTTGTATGTTAGCCACCATCTATTTAATACTGTATTATCCACTGTACCATTTGCATGTCACTTTTAGGGCGGCAAGACATGATTTAAGGGAAATTTGACTGCTATTTCTAGTAAGTTCATGTGACCACACACAGATTCTCTTGTCGACTCGTTTAACTGTGATTGTCGTTTGTAGTGGTGGTAACAATTATGGTGGTGGTGGTGGTGGCAGTGGTCACAAGTTCTGGTCAGTGGTTGTTGTCAATGAAGAGTGATACTGGCGCTAGTTGGCAGTGTTGGTCGTGGTAGTGGTGGTCATATATTGACATGCTCTTGGTGGTGTTAGCGTTGTTGTTGTTGTTGTTGGTGGTGGTGGTGGGCGTCGTCGTCGTGGTTGCAGTGATGGCGGGGTTAGTTTCGGTTGTGGTGCTGCAAGAAAACGGCAGTGGTAGTAGTGGTGTCCGTCCTGCAAATACTGGGTGGTATTGGAAGTGATGGATGGTAGTGGGAGTGATAGTGGGAGTGGAAG
>NC_042998.1:84066015-84068515 GCF_006345805.1 Octopus sinensis
CGTTTTTACGTTCCGAGTTCAAATTCTACCGAGGTTGACTTTGCCTCTCATCCTTTCGGGGTCAATGAAATAACTACCGGTCGAGCACTAAGAACGATGTAATCGACTAGCCCCCCCCCCCCAACACTCCACCACCACCACCGCTCCAAAATTTCAGACCGTGCGCCTAAACTAAAAAGGATTATTATCACAGGACCACAAACCCTGTAACGTAGCATTATTTGTCGATGTAAGGCGTCGAGCTGGCAGAATCTTTACCGTGCCGGACAAAATGCACTGCGACATTTATTCCGTTTTTACATTCTGAATTCAAATTACGCTGAGGCCGACTTTGTCTTTCATCCCTTTCGGGGTCGATAAAATAAGTAACAGTTGAACAGTGGGGATGATGTACTCGATTAGCCCCCTCTCCAAAGTCTCGGGTCTTGTTCCTATAGTAGAAAGAAGTATTAGTCGACTGTAACACGATGAATTGCTACAATCATTAGAGCATTTGGAAGAGCATTAGAGCATTTGCGACGTTTGTTCTGGTTCTTTATATTTTGGGTTCAAATCACGCCGAGCTCAGCTCCACATTTCATCGTTGGGAGTCGATAACAAGTACCTGTCAAATATTAAGTCGATAGCATCGACTAATCCCATGCCAATCAAAATTGTTGGCCTCATACTTTAATTAAAAGCGAATGTTAGTCGATTGCAAGGGACCTTTCGAGCAGCTCCTCGGGATATTAGTGAGTGTGTACGGATTGTACGGGCTGCACAGGCAGGGCGACCACTTTTTATATGTGTGTTTGCTGTAGTTGAAAATACGTTACATTGAACCACACACTACGCCATTGCAAGATATGTAATCGATGTTATTTCATTTCCATATCATCATTAAATCCAATTTTCAGCTGATAGGATCGCAGCTCAAAATGCAAAACTGTCAAGATTAAGTACTCTATAGCAGAGTTGAGGAACCCCCTCTCTGCATTCAAATTTGACAAAGTCATTAAAAACCCACATGAAAAATTCAAAAGTTTAAAGCTATATATCAAAACTATAACTTAGTATGTAATATACGTATGGAGTTGTAAAATTAAAGATACATTATTTTTTGCATCATTAATCTAGACAGGTTCTGACGTACTTCAAATTTGCTCCTGGTACTAAAAAAGGTTTTCTAGTTCCATTGTGAAACAGTGTTCCGTGCGCTACCGTTCTGACAACGCCGCTTCTATGTTTTGATGATAAATGGAAAAAAGAAAAACTTCAAAATACTTATACTATGGCACTCCGTCACTTACGACGACGAGGGTTCCTGTTGATCCAATCAACGGAACAGCCTGCTCGTGAAATTAACGTGCAAGTGGCTGAGCACTCCACAGGCACGTGTACCCTTAACGTAGATTCAGTGTGACACAGAAGTGTGACAAAGCTGGCCCTTTGAAATACAGGTACAACAGAAACAGGAAGAAAAGTTGTGGCGGAAGAGTACAGCAGGGTTCACCACCAACCCCTGCAGGAGCCTCGTGAAGCTGTAAGTATTTTCGCTCAATAAACGCTCCCGTCTGGGAATCGAAACCGCGTTCCTATGACCACGTGTACGCTGCCCTAACCACTGGGCCATTGCGTCTCCACTGTACTATATACACTAATAATATATTGTAATCAAAGTAAATCTTTCTTGTGGATCATCAAAATAACCTCATCTTATAGAACATTGGTTCCCAACCTTTTCACTATGGTTTCCATCCCTTTTATTTAAATGAACTCTTTTTAATATGCTTATCCTTATTAAGAGCGGAAAAGGGATGCAGAGGCTTATGGTCGCTACAGAGAAGTGAAGAGGGGAGTAAAAAGAGAGTGGTGAAGATGGCGAAATGGGAAACGAATGAAAGGTTCGGGAAAAAGTTGAGTGAACATTTTGTAAGAAATAAAAAGATGTTTTGGAAAAAGGTACAGAGGGTAAGAAAGGTGGTTGGAGGAAGGGAAGAAAGGGTGAAGGAGGTAAATGGAAATTTGCTAAAAAGAAGTGAGAATGTACAAAGGAGATGGGCAAAGTATTTTAGTGAGCTGTTAAATGTGGAAGATGATACGGAGGCAAGTACAGTGGCTGTAGGAGGAGAGAGGAGAATGCCTGTTGTTGGGGAATGGAGCTGCGGTGCAATTGAAAGGGAGGAGATGAGAGAGTCCTTGCGGAAGATGGCAAACCTGAAGACGCCAGGTATAGATGGATGTACAGGGGAATACCTAAAGAAAAGAGGAGTAACATTGACTGAATGGTTAGTGAGGTTTATGAATGTTTGTTATATGGCTGGAAGTGTACCAAAGGACTGGTGTAGTGCCTACATAGTGCCACTGTACAAGGAGAAAGGGGATAAATGTGAATGTGGAAATTTTAGGGGTATAATCTGTTTTGTGTGGTTAGTAAACTGTATGGGAGAATTCTGACTGTAAGGGTGAGGAACCAGACAGAGAGTGTACTAGGGGAGAAGCAGTGCGGTTTTAGGAGAGG
>NC_042998.1:84073515-84078515 GCF_006345805.1 Octopus sinensis
TATGGCGGCTGTCGGTTTATTCTACCTTAAGCTTTCTCTTAAGTTATATTATTTATTTAGGCTTTCCTCTGAGTAAGGGAAACATAATGATTTATCGTCACTTATACTAAAGTGTTATCATTGTATCTTTAACCCTAACTGCAGTTGTAACGTCATATAGACATATACGCATGGAACGCTAACTCAACGACCATGTATGTTGAATATTTTAATCGTGTCCTTTAAACCGCTATAAGAAACATAAAACAAAGATTACAGAAATGCATATTTATCTATGCTCAGTTGAAAAACAAACGTGAAGAGAAACATTTTCTTTTTAATTATTTTATTTATATAAATATAACATTTTATATTTATTTACAAGAAGAAAGATAACTTAGTCGTGAAGAAAAACGACTTTATATTCCTTAGCTAATTTCTTTTTCTATCTAATACGTTAACCAACAAATCAAAATAGATTTGTGATTAACGTAGACATGGCATAAAAATTTACCGATGTCTCCAAAAGAGTGAGTGTCGTGGAGTTGAATGACTACCGAACGAACACTAAAGTCTCTCCCTAAATCCAGGGTTTTTATAACTGCTCAACCTGATCAAAAAGAATCGAAATTCAGGACAGACATTCTTTTCGAAACTTCTAGAATCTTTATACGAGCAGTTACACTAACCAATGAGAAAAGAACGAAAAGGACAATTCCTCGGCAAAGACATTACGTCATATTGCCAATTCGCGCCACATTTTAAAATGGCTAAAATGGCTATTGCTACACTGTAATGGACCGGTGTCCTGTCCAGGGAGGAATATATACATCAAAGAAACCAAGAAACCGATCCTATGCTCCTTATGGAGTAATGTGGACTAACTACATTTATATCTGTTTCAGCCTTGAGGTTGTGACCATGCTGGGGCAACGCTATATACACTTATGTATATGTAGCATTTGTTATATCTTCGGAAGGTCATTATGTCAATTATAAATACATGCACTGGTTCTATTTCATTCTTTTTAATATCATTTATTAGCTATTTATCCAGTTAACTAATCGATTGTCTGATTAATCGTTCGGTCAGTAAATCAGCTTGGTCGCCAGAGTCCTTTCGTCACCATTTGCAGTTTCATCAATGACATGTCTTCACTATTCTAGGTCTGTCTATGGTTAACTAGTTTTACTAATAATGATAAAAGAAGTTACACAAAATCAGTGCGTGTGTTTATTATTGACATAACAATCCTCCCAAGATACAACCAAATCTTTTTTAATACACGATTCCACATCAAGAATCTTGCAAACCAAATTCAAAAATACAGGATATATTTTTTGCATTTTATCCTTTTATATATATATAACATTTCCGATTACATGCAATATAAGTTTCAAATTTTGGCACAAGGTCAGTAATTTCTGGGAAAGGGTTAATCGATTACATTGACCCCAGTGTTCAACTGTTACTTATTTTATCGACCCGAAAGGACAGAAGGCAAAGTCGACCCCTGTGATATTTGAACTGAGAACGTTAACTCGGAAGAAATGCTGCTAAGCATTTTGTCCGGAACAGTAACGATTGTACCTGCTCACTGCCTTAATTACGAGCAATATAGAGACTTTGACATGTGAATGTTGTGATCTGCCGTGTATCTTAATTTCTAAGTTGGAGGAACTCACCGAATCTGAAGTGCTCCAGCTACTCAGGGCCTAACTTCGATTCTAATGTGGATAACCTTTTGTTGGAAAACCCTGATATAAACTATTTCAAATACCAGCTTCAGAAACGCTTTTCAGATTTTAAAAAATTATATTGACAAAATTAAAAATAAATAAAGAAAAACATATCTATTCATTACTGCAGGGGAATTCAAATAAGAACATATTTTTAAATACATTTACACACACACGCACAGTGTTTTAACTAAGCATATACTCGTGTATATTTAAAATTGTCTGTCTTTGTGCTTCTGTGTATGTGTGTGTGTGTGTGTGTGTGTGTGTGTGTGTGTGTGTGTGTGTGTGTGTGCGTGCGTGTGTGCGTGCGTGCGTGTGAGCGTGCGTGCGTGCGTGCCTCTGTGTGTGTGTGTGTGTGTGTGTGTGTGTGCGTGCGTGCATGTGTGTTCATATGTGTAGGTATATTTTGTTTTTGTATTTGTTTTTGCAAGATTATTGATGTGAACGAGTGTGTTAAAACAGATGTTGTGATGCCTTGAAATGGTCATTTTGCCAATAATACAAGTATGATTGTTTTCATTGTCAAAATCACCCTCTCAAGGTAGAAGTCACACACTCACACACACGAACCCACACACGCGCGCATACACATACACATATGCACTCATACATTCATACATGAATTCAAACATATACACATATATACATATACATACATACATATATATATATATATAGGCGCAGGAGTGGCTGTGTGGTAAATAGCTTGCTTACCAACCGCATGGTTCCGGGTTCATTCCCACTATGTGGCACCTTGGGCAAGTGTCTTCTACTATAACCTCGGGCCTACCAAAGCCTTGTGAGTGGATACAGTAGACGGAAACTGAAAGAAGCCCGTCGTATATATGTATATATGTATATATGTATGTGTGTGTGTGTTTATATGTTCGAGTTTGTGCCCCCATTATCGCTTGACAACCGATGCAAGTGTGTTTACGTAACTTAGCGGTTCGGCAAAAGAGACCGATTGAATAAGTACTAGGCTTACAAAGAATACGTCCTAAGGTCGATTTGCTCGACTAAAGGCAGTGCTCCAGCATGGCCACAGTCAAATGACTGAAACAAAAGAGAGTAAAGAGTGTATATATATATATATACGTGTGTGTGTGTGCATATATACGTATATATATATATATATACATCATTTTTTCCCATTTTTAACGCATTTTTTGCTATTATATAAGGAAAGTAACTCTCTAAAAATGCTTATATAGTTATTTCCCTTACAAACCCGAGCAACGCCGGGCGATACTGCTAGTATTTATATATAATGTATATAGAAATGGATGTTTTGTTATTATTTTTAAGTTTGTCTATATGAAAAAAATTTGAGAAACGTTTATATGCACACACACACATACACACACATACACACACACACACATATATATATATACATATGTGTATGTGTGTCTGCTCTCGCACGCGCTCTTGTACTATTACAACCACCACCACCACCACCACTACTACTACTATTGTTGCTATTACTGAAACTAAATGAGGACGAGAAACTAGAATTGAAAACTCAGAAGAAATGTTTAATATAACGAAAACAGAATAAGGAATGTTGCAAATAAATTTCCTTATTTGCTGCAGGGTCAGAAAATATACAAAATATTACAATACAGACATAGATAAATGCAATTCAAAAACTAATTTGAATAGAATAACAGAAATTAAGAAGAAGAAAAAAATAAGAGAGGAAATCGAGGTTATTGAACATCGATCAGTGTCACCTCCAGGTAATGACACCCACGTACGATGATGATATAGCAAGCCACTAGAAACCTTCAGTGAAAATTCGGTCAGTTCACATACGTCGAGTTAGACACTCAGGCACACTCACACACATTCGTATACACATGCAAACACACGCACATATATAAACATACACACACAAACGCGCATATACAACATAAACATACATACACATACATACACTCACGCACACACACACACATATATATACACTCTCTGTCTCTACTCCCCCTCTTTCAAGTACACATACACACTTTCTCTCACTCTCTCTCTCTCTCTCTCTCTTCATACATTGCTCGTTCTCTCTCTCTCTTTCACCCTCTCTCTCTGCTCTCTCTCTCTCTCTCTTCCATCTCTCTTTCTCTCTCTTTCTCTACCTCTGTTGTTCTCGTTCCCGCTCTTTCATTCTCTCTCGTTTCTATGACTCTTCACTCTGTCTTCTACCACTGCCTTTTCCACTCTCTCATTTTCTCTCTCTCTCTCTTTTCTCTCTCCCTTTCTCCCTTTACCTCTTCTTCCCTTCTCCTCTCTCTTCTCGGCCTCTCTACTCTATCACCCTCTTTCTTTTTCATACACATTCTCTCTTTTCTCTCGCTCTCCCTTGTCTCTTTCTCTTCTCTTGCTTTCTTTCCCTATCTTACGTCTCCCCCTTTATCACACATATTCCCTCTCTCCCTCTCTCTAGCTATCTATCTATCTATCTATCTCCCTCACTCTCCCTATCTCTCCCTCTCTCTCTCTCCCTCTCTCTCACTCTCTCTCTCCCTCCCTCTCCCTCTCCCTCCTCTCCCTCTCTCACCCTCTCTTTCTCTCTTTCTCTCTCTCTCCCTTCATTCCCCTCTTCATCCCCTCTCCTCCTGTAACTACCTGCCATCCAATACTCTAATTTCATTCTTAATCTCATTTGCCTCTCACCTGGTGAAGTTTGAAGAAGTCAATAATTTTGTCTGCTGTTAAGAGGCGAAATAACCAAACTGAATTACATTTTCAATTGCCGTCGCCTCTCAAAACTTTCAACAACATGCAGCATATAAATATCTAAAGTAAATATAAGACAGGGGTTCGATACCAGGAAGAGAGTTTATTTATTTGTGAAAAAAACTCTCCAGCAAGAATCTTTTATCCTTTACTTGTTTCAATGTGTATCTTTATATATGCCTTGGACCTTTGCCACCTCATTGTTTCTTTTCAAGAGTTTCACCTCTAGTACTCACATACATTCATTCAGGCATGTCAGTAGTCACGTGTGTGTGTGTGTGTGTGTGTGTGTGTGTGTGTGTGTGAATGGTGTGTGTGTGTGTGTGTGTATGTGTAGATGTGTGTGTGTGTTTAATAACGTACGTAACGCGGAAACACACACACTCACAGACACATACACACTCATACACAGATATACACTCATATACAAAATGCGATGTCGTCGTCGTGCGATAAAATGTGCTGTTGACAATAGAAAAATTATAAGATATTGTGTTATTAGTGAGCAGAAAATATGAGTCATAATGTGCCAAGGTCCAATA
>NC_042998.1:84083515-84088515 GCF_006345805.1 Octopus sinensis
TCAAGGCGATGCCCCAGCATGGCCGCAGTCTAATGACTGAGACAAATAAAATATTAAAGAATAAACACCCACACACACAGACATACATACACACATACATACATACATACATACATACATACAACATACATACATACATACATACATATACTTTGCCTTTCGGAGTCGATAAATTAAGTACCAATCGACTGGTACCCTCTCCAAAAATTTCGGGCCTTGTGCCTAGAGTAGAAAAGTATATATATATATATATATATATATACACACATGTGCACACTTATATATGTATACATAGAAAGAAAGTGGGAGTGGGGGTACATAGAGAGTCATAAACATAACCTATGCACTATGTATGTAAATGTACGCTTGCATGTATGTGTGTTTGCATGTAATTTATGTATGTACAGATAACCACTCGGTAATAAATTTAATTTGTTCCAGAACTTCATTCGTGATCAAATCAATTAAAATATTTAGGACAATTCGTTTTGAAACCTCAACCAAAGCCGAAAGTTTGCACTTAAAACATTCCTTGAAGCATTAATAAAATACAAAATAATCAATGAAATATAAAAACAATGTAAAAACGTATAAATATAATTGTTCACTAAGATAAATAATTTGAATAAACCGAAACAAAATACAAAGAAATAAATTTGCGCACCTCATTTCAAATATCTCTTTCACACGAAGATTTAAAAGCTAACAAACGCGAAAATAAAATATTGAAGGTGTTATTACGTGATAAATGACGCAAATAATTTGTAAAATGAAAGAATTGTTATAAAATTTAAACAATTATAAATCAAAATTTGAGCAGTTTCACTATTACTTATTTCTTTATTACCCACAAGGGGCTAAACATAGAGGGGACAAACAAGGACAGACATAGGTATTAAGTCGATTACATCGACCCCAGTGCGTAACTGGTACTTAATTTATCGACCCCGAAAGGATGAAAGGCAAAGTCGACCTCGGCGGAATTTGAACTCAGAACGTAGCGCCAGACGAAATACTGCTAAGCATTTCGCCCGGAGTGCTAACGTTTCTGCCAGCTCGCCGCCTCAGTTTCACTATTACTCACCTGAATTTGTTGGACTGTTTATCCGAAGTGAAGAACAGTAAGGTGGTGGTGGTGGTGGTGGTGGTGGTGGTGGTGGTGGTGAAACAGGACGACGTCGACGACGAGTAGTCAGTCATCTCTTCTAAGTCTTCTATAGATTACTTTCTTATTGCAGCAGGATTACTAGGATCTTCTGTGAATGAAGTTGGGGAGGTTCTTTGACCAGATTTTAAAGAAAAGTTTCTAGATTGGATAGTTGTAATTACTCTTTACTTGTTTCAGTCATTTGGCTGCGGCCATGCTGGAGCACCGCCTTTAATCGAGCAACTCAACCCCGGGACTTATTCTTTTGTAAGCCCAGTACTTATTCTATCGGTCTCTTTTGCCGAACCGCTAAGTAACGGGGACATAAACACACCAGCATCAGTTGTCAAGCAATGCTAGGGGGACAAACACAGACACACAAACACACACACACACATATTTATATACATATATACGACAGGCTTCTTTCAGTTTCCGTCTACCAAATCCACTCACAAGGCTTTGGTCGGCCCGAGGCTATAGTAGAAGACACTTGCCCAAGGTGCCACGCAGTGGGACTAAACCCGGAACCATGTGGTTGGTAAACAAGCTACTTACCACACAGCCACTCCTGCGCCTATTCTTTTGAACTGTCAAAACGTATTGCAACATTTTATTAGAAAGATAGTTATGGTGCGGCTGTGGCTGTGTGCTAAGAAGCTTGCTTCCCAACCATATGGTTCCAGATTCAATCCTACTACGTGGCACATTGGGCAAATGTCTTCTATTCTAGCCGTGAGTCGACTGAAGAAGGCTAATACGAAATACATTACTTGGTCCATAGTTAGACATGCAAAACCATACAGTGCAATTTCCAGGAGATGCCGTCTCTGCTCCGAGGAATCACTGTCTATTCTGTGGACTAATGAAAAGATATTTAATAGAATTTCTGAAAGACTATCGAGATGCCTACACGCATATAAATGTACTTTCGCATAATGCAGTGAGAATGAATTTTGAGTAACCAGTAACTTAGTGTAATTTTATTATAAGGTATGGATGACTTAAATTTACTTGAAACCTCCCCGTTCTTTTAAACACCTACTAAATATCTAACACGCTTTGTAATTATGAGTGCGTCTAACCTCACGTGTGCGTATGCTCACATTTTTGCTAATGTTTGTATGAGCGTGTGTACTCGTGCCATGCTGCTCACCCGAGGGCGTTCTTACACCCATATCGGTTAACTGTTATTTTCAATACTTTTCTCGCTGGATTAAGTGTTCGTTTCTCTTTTTGTTCTCTGCAATTTTATTTTTGGATCTTCTATATATACGAAGAATTTTCCTCCGTCTGGCTGTTTTTCTCTCTGCAAAACAAAGAGTTGTAATATGGAACTGTCATTTTAACGAGACTTTATTTATTTATCACCCGACGAGATACATCCGCACCGCCGGAAGCTCCTGTACCAGTTTTTGTGTGTCCCACAAGAGGAGTCGATGCTGGATATGTCAAAACACAATACACTAAGACACATAAAATGAACCCATGGCCAAACTCACAAAATCACACTGGACCATACAAGATAAAAACCAAAACATATTCACACACATGAAACAAACAAAAGATTTGTAATTTAAATCACTTAATCTTTAGTAAAACAAAATTCAGAAAACATACTCGCAATACCACCCACAAGGAAACTCATACCAATAAGTGACTCTCAAATTAGCAAGCAACAATGTTTAATTAGTTTAACTGACGTAATTAATAAGCAACATCATATTCTTCCTTATAAACAGTCCTTTAAAACTTTCATTCTTAATGAACACAAAATTCAAAACACGTCAAGAAAAGACATTTAATAATGAAATATTATTTGTAGTATGAGACACACCTCACCTTCTTCACAAATGAAAATTCCTTTAGTTTAACAGATGAATAAACAGAAAACATCACAGCTAATGATAATACATAATAACGGAACAGCAAAACAGAAATAAATATACAATCATACCCATAACCAACAAAAACAAATATGCAAACATACTCATAACCAACAAAATGCATACATAAACAAATATATCTCTAAAACAGTCTGACATTAACTACAAATAAAATTCACACCAATGAACTCGTTCTACCACAAACCAACATTTTAAAAGACAAAATGAATCGCATATCCACTATTAATCAATGCAATGAACTTGACCAAAAATTAAATAACAGCTTTAATGAAATTAAAAAATAAATCCAGCATATAAACAATTCGATAAAAGTTAGGGGAACAAAATACAAATGCCCAAACACGACCCTCACAATAAATTCAAGGAGAGTAAAGAACAATCAACAAAAAGATATCCAATGAAAAATCAAAAAGTAAGAGTAAATCAACAGGCATAAAAAGTTAATGAACAGATAAAAAAAATGAAAAGAAATAACCCGTCACCCAGTTGTAACAATTCACGCCTGAAGATTGGAGTTGCGTGAAAGGCGAGTCGTGAGCTAAACATATTTCAGTCTTGTTTGGCACTATTCAACTTTTGGATATACATCTGAAGATGTGAGCGCTTTCTGCATCCACGAAACTTTACGTCATGTAGTGTCGACCTGTGATTAAATACTTCCAACAGATTTAGTGAAAGAAAAAAGAAAGAAAGATTTAGTGAAAGGAAGGAAGAAACTAAGAAAGGAAGATTTAGTGAAAGGAAGGAAGGAAGGAAGAAACAAAGAAAAGAAGATTTATTGAAAGGAAGGAAGGAAGAAACAAAGAAAAGAAGATTTATTGAAAGGAAGGAAGAAAGAAGAAAATATTTAATAAAAGAAAGATTAAGTGAAAAAAAGAGAGGCAGAAAGATTTAATAATAAAGAAAAGGAAGGGAGAGAGAAAGAGAGAGAAAAATTTAGTCAAAGAAAGATTTAGTGAAAGAAAGAAAGTAAGATTTAATGTAGAAAATAGTTTTCAAAATCCAAATAGCTAGTCAGCATTAATCTTTTTATCATTATCGATTAGCATCAATAAAATGTCTGCAGCCAATTGTTTATTCTATTTGTTCCGGCTGTTTATATATTTATTTATGTTTATTTTTAAATACTACATATACAAATACTGTATCGTCTGCTTTTCGTTGAATAAAATAGCAGGAGAGTTATTACTGCGTAACTGCAATAATGAATTCCAGCGGTGTACGAGTTTTATACATGTGTGTGTGTGTGTGTGTGTGTGTGTGTGTGTTGTGTGTGTGTGTGTGTCTGTGTGTCTGTGTCTGTGTCTGTGTGTATGTGTGTGTGTGTGTATGTGTGTCTGTGTCTGTGTCTGTGTGTGTATGTGAACAAATATTTTTTTAGCAGGACTGAGAAATATTTTAGTATGCAAACGAATTAGCGATAATGCCCTGTAAGTCTGAAAATATCAAGCTTTCGGCTATTAGTTAGCTAAAAGTGATACAAAGATTGAGAGAGGGAGAAAGACAGACAGACAGACAGACAGACAGAGAAACCGAGACAGTCGAAAGCAACATCTAATTACCACAGAAATAAAATATTAACCGTTGATATTGCGTCAAAAGTTCGTTTCATGATCGTGCAATTCCAAGTTCGCTCCTACTTCACGGCACTTTGAATAAGTCTTCTGACTGAAACTTGATAGAAAGAAACGGAATTGAAGCCATTTCACCCGTGATTCAGAGAAAGTCCAGCTGCCTTCTCACAGTGTCACGCTGATTCTTCCCGATGATTAGTTATGTCTGTGGAATACTCAGCCACCAATAGATTGAGTAGTAATTCAGTTGATCACAAAACTCAATACTTGTCGTCGAAACCAACGGAGATCCATCACTTATATTCTGCGAGTGTGATGTGTGTGTGTGTGTGCATGCGAGTGTACCGATCTGACATTATGATGTATAACTTT
>NC_042998.1:84093515-84108515 GCF_006345805.1 Octopus sinensis
TGGTAGCGGAAAATTTTTTCTAGAATTTTTTGCTACCCTTATATATTTATTAATTAATGATTTTTTGGCTAATTTTGAAATTAAATCAGCAGTTTATATTTGCTGCTGAGTAGACCGCGCGATTGCGGTAAGATTTGAAAATTTAGGGCATATGTGACTGGAGGCTTCTTTACCATAGCCTCGTGGACATATACTCGTCCTAGGCTCTCTGGTTCTTGACTGAAGATAAAAGGCTTCGAATGACCCGTCATTGTTTTTTTTTGTATCACCTAGTTGTCCAGATGTTTTGTGTTCTTGTCCCATTTTGTATTATATATATATATATATATATAATACAAAATGGGACAATATGAACATTTCAGAGTGTTTCAGTGTCAATCTGAGGACAATGCAATCTGAGGACATGTTCCGAGTGTGATAAAAATCAAACATCCAGACAGCATCATGGCGTTTGGAGTGGTTACTAATGATGGCGACGTTATGTCTTCATTTATCTCCCCACACAGCCTCAGGCTCAATACTGAGGCTCACATCAAGAGCCCGGAGAAGGTAGTGCTGCCCTGGGTCAAGAGGGTGGATGCTGGAAGACCCTATGTCTGGCAACAGGATTCTGCACCATGCCACAAAAGCAGGAGAACCCAGATATAGCTGCCTGACCCAGCTCTTACAACATTATGACTGGGTGTTGAGGCAGTTACTCAACAAATCAAATGTGGATGTAATATACATTAATTTTGCAAAAGCTTTTGACAAAATGGATCATTGTATGATATGCCACAAACTGCGTGATTTCGGCATAGCTGGAAAACCTGGAGAGTGGTTACATGACTTTCTGAAAGATAGAAGTCAGGCAGTAGTGGCTAATGGAGCCACCTCTATGAAAACACAAATAGTGAGCGGTGTTCCACAGGGCACTGTCTTGGGACCACTGCTTTTTATAGTGGTCCTCTCAGATATGCCCTCAAGTGCCCTGATAGCCACCCTTGCAAGCTGCGCGGAAGTTACGAAAATCTCACAGAAAATACAGAACCCCAGCTATATTGCCCATCTGCAACAGGTGTTGGACTCAATTTACAGATGGGCTGAGGATAATAATATGCAGTTTAATGCTGAAAAATTCCAAGCCCTGCGCTACCATCGTCCAAAACTGAATATGAAACTTACAGGGTCCACTGGTCCACAGGGAATTTCAATCCCAGAGCCTAAATCAGTGAGGGATCTGGGTATCGACATGAGTGATAATAGCTCTTCCCAAGTGCACATTTTACATATATATAAAATACAAAATGGGACAAGAACGCAAAACATCCGGACAACTAAGTGATACAAAAAGGGACAACAAAACATCCAGATAGACGATACAACAAAAAAAAACAAAAAAAAGACGGGTCATTCGAAGCCTTTTATCCTCAGTGAAGAACCGGATCATCTTCGCAATTTCGGCTGCAAAATTAATCAGCCGAAATTGCGAGGATGATCCGGTTCTTGACTGAGGATAAAAGGCTTCGAATGACCCGTCATTGTTTTTTTTTTGTATCACCTAGTTGTCCAGATGTTTTGTGTTCTTGTCCCATTTTGTATTATATATATATATATATATATATTTAGCAATTAAGGACAACTACTTAATAAGGAAAACTTAACAAGAAATTGTCAGGTAGATAGCGTAAAAACCTCATAAGAGAAAAAATTTCGAAAATAATTATTCTTATTGAACATATTAATTTATATATAGAGGGCATTATACATACATGCCAGGAGGCATTCTACATACACGCCATACGCTAAGAGGGACAATCAGTCATTTCTACCAAAAATATTACTAATCCTACCGAATGCAATTTTTCAAAGAAAGACATTTAAAAATATATAGACCTGTATCACAGTGATTTCATACTACGTAATCATCAGCAGGCCTGAATATACTATAAATAAACAACGACCCTGCTTCGCTTAAGCCGATCAGCTAACTGATCAACATCAACGAAGCACATGGGTGAATTTATATATACTATATCCGGATGAATGGCAAACTTTTACGAATTGCATTTCGGGAGAGGAAAAGTTTTTTCGGAATAAAAATTTAGCAATTAAGGAACACTACTTAATAAGGAAAACTTAACAAGAAATTGTCAGGTAGATAGCGTAAAAACCTCATAAGAGAAAAAATTTCGAAAATAATTATTTCTTATTGAACATATTAATTTATATATAGAGGGCATTATACATACATGCCAGGAGGCATTCTACATACACGCCATACGCTAAGAGGGACAATCAGTCATTTCTACCAAAAATATTACTAATCCTACCGAATGCAATTTTCAAAGAAAGACATTTAAAAATATATAGACCTGTATCACAGTGATTTCATACTTACGTAATCATCAGCAGGCCTGAATATACTATAAATAAACAACGACCCTGCTTCGCTTAAGCCGATCAGCTAACTGATCAACATCAACGAAGCACATGGGTGAATTTATATATACTATATCCGGATGAATGGCAAACTTTTACGAATTGCATTTCGGGAGAGGAAAAGTTTTTTCGGAATAAAAATTTAGCAATTAAGGACAACTACTTAATAAGGAAAACTTAACAAGAAATTGTCAGGTAGATAGCGTAAAAACCTCATAAGAGAAAAAATTCGAAAATAATTATTCTTATTGAACATATTAATTTATATATAGAGGGCATTATACATACATGCCAGGAGGCATTCTACATACACGCCATACGCTAAGAGGGACAATCAGTCATTTCTACCAAAAATATTACTAATCCTACCGAATGCAATTTTTCAAAGAAAGACATTTAAAAATATATAGACCTGTATCACAGTGATTTCATACTTACGTAATCATCAGCAGGCCTGAATATACTATAAATAAACAACGACCCTGCTTCGCTTAAGCCGATCAGCTAACTGATCAACATCAACGAAGCACATGGGTGAATTTATATATACTATATCCGGATGAATGGCAAACTTTTACGAATTGCATTTCGGGAGAGGAAAAGTTTTTTCGGAATAAAAATTTAGCAATTAAGGACAACTACTTAATAAGGAAAACTTAACAAGAAATTGTCAGGTAGATAGCGTAAAAACCTCATAAGAGAAAAAATTTCGAAAATAATTTTTCTTATTGAACATATTAATTTATATATAGAGGGCATTATACATACATGCCAGGAGGCATTCTACATACACGCCATACGCTAAGAGGGACCATCAGTCATTTCTACCAAAAATATTACTAATCCTACCGAATGCAATTTTTCAAAGAAAGACATTTAAAAATATATAGACCTGTATCACAGTGATTTCATACTTACGTAATCATCAGCAGGCCTGAATATACTATAAATAAACAACGACCCTGCTTCGCTTAAGCCGATCAGCTAACTGATCAACATCAACGAAGCACATGGGTGAATTTATATATACTATATCCGGATGAATGGCAAACTTTTACGAATTGCATTTCGGGAGAGGAAAAGTTTTTTCGGAATAAAAATTTAGCAATTAAGGACAACTACTTAATAAGGAAAACTTAACAAAAGAAATTGTCAGGTAGATAGCGTCGTAAAAACCTCATAAGAGAAAAATTTCGAAAATAATTATTTCTTATTGAACATATTAATTTATATATAGAGGGCATTATACATACATGCCAGGAGGCATTCTACATACACGCCATACGCTAAGAGGGACAATCAGTCATTTCTACCAAAAATATTACTAATCCTACCGAATGCAATTTTTCAAAGAAAGACATTTAAAAATATATAGACCTGTATCACAGTGAGTGATTTCATACTTACGTAATCATCAGCAGGCCTGAATATACTATAAATAAACAACGACCCTGCTTCGCTTAAGCCGATCAGCTAACTGATCAACATCAACGAAGCACATGGGTGAATTATATATTACTATATCCGGATGAATGGCAAACTTTTACGAATTGCATTTCGGGAGAGGAAAAGTTTTTTCGGAATAAAAATTTAGCAATTAAGGACAACTACTTAATAAGGAAAACTTAACAAGAAATTGTCAGGAGATAGCGTAAAAACCTCATAAGAGAAAAATTTCGAAAATAATTATTTCTTATTGAACATATTATTTATATATAGAGGGCATTATACATACATGCCAGGAGGCATTCTACATACACGCCATACGCTAAGAGGGACAATCAGTCATTTCTACCAAAAATATTACTAATCCTACCGAATGCAATTTTTCAAAGAGAAGACATTTAAAAATATATAGACCTGTATCACAGTGATTTCATACTTACGTAATCATCAGCAGGCCTGAATATACTATAAATAAACAACGACCCTGCTTCGCTTAAGCCGATCAGCTAACTGATCAACATCAACGAAGCACATGGGTGAATTTATATATACTATATCCGGATGAATGGCAAACTTTTACGAATTGCATTTCGGGAGAGGAAAAGTTTTTTCGGAATAAAAATTTAGCAATTAAGGACAACTACTTAATAAGGAAAACTTAACAAGAAATTGTCAGGTAGATAGCGTAAAAACCTCATAAGAGAAAAAATTTCGAAAATAATTATTTCTTATTGAACATATTAATTTATATAGAGGGCATTATACATACATGCCAGGAGGCATTCTACATACACGCCATACGCTAAAGGGACAATCAGTCATTTCTACCAAAAATATTACTAATCCTACCGAATGCATTTTTCAAAGAAAGACATTTAAAAATATAGACCTGTATCACAGTGATTTCATACTTACGTAATCATCAGCAGGCCTGAATATATAAAATAAACAACGACCCTGCTTCGCTTAAGCCGATCAGCTAACTGATCAACATCAACGAAGCACATGGGTGAATTTATATATACTATATCCGGATGAATGGCAAACTTTTACGAATTGCATTTCGGGAGAGGAAAAGTTTTTTCGGAATGTGATACAGGTCTATATATTTTTAAATGTCTTTCTTTGAAAAATTGCATTCGGTAGGATTAGTAATATTTTTGGTAGAAATGACTGATTGTCCCTCTTAGCGTATGGCGTGTATGTAGAATGCCTCCTGGCATGTATGTATAATGCCCTCTATATATAAATTAATATGTTCAATAAGAAATAATTATTTTCGAAATTTTTTCTCTTATGAGGTTTTTACGCTATCTACCTGACAATTTCTTGTAAGTTTTCCTTATTAAGTAGTTGTCCTTAATTGCTAAATTTTTATTCCGAAAAAACTTTTCCTCTCCCGAAATGCAATTCGTAAAAGTTTGCCATTCATCCGGATTATGTATATATAAATTCACCCATGTGTCGTTGATGTTGATCAGTTAGCTGATCGGCTTAAGCGAAGCAGGGTCGTTGTTTATTTATAGTATATTCAGGCCTGCTGATGATTACGTAAGTATGAAATCACTGTGATACAGGTCTATATATTTTTAAATGTCTTTCTTTGAAAAATTACATTCGGTAGGATTAGTAATATTTTTGGTAGAAATGACTGATTGTCCCTCTTAGCGTATGGCGTGTATGTAGAATGCCTCCTGGCATGTATGTATAATGCCCTCTATATATAAATTAATATGTCAATAAGAAATAATTATTTTCGAAATTTTTTCTTATGAGGTTTTTACGCTATCTACCTGACAATTTCTTGTTAAGTTTTCCTTATTAAGTAGTTGTCCTTAATTGCTAAATTTTTATTCCGAAAAAACTTTTCCTCTCCCGAAATGCAATTCGTAAAAGTTTGCCATTCATCCGGATATAGTATATATAAATTCACCCATGTGCTTCGTTGATGTTGATCAGTTAGCTGATCGGCTAAGCGAAGCAGGGTCGTTGTTTATTTATAGTATATTCAGGCCTGCTGATGATTACGTAAGTATGAAATCACTGTGATACAGGTCTATATTTTTAAATGTCTTTCTTTGAAAAATTGCATTCGGTAGGATTAGTAATATTTTTGTGAAAGAAATGACTGATTGTCCCTCTTAGCGTATGGCGTGTATGTAGAATGCCTCCTGGCATGTATGTATAATGCCCTCTATATATAATTAATATGTTCAATAAGAAATAATTATTTTCGAAATTTTTTCTCTTATGAGGTTTTTACGCTATCTACCTGACCAATTTCTTGTTAAGTTTTCCTTATTAAGTAGTTGTCCTTAATTGCTAAATTTTTATTCCGAAAAAACTTTTCCTCTCCCGAAATGCAATTCGTAAAAGTTTGCCATTCATCCGGATATAGTATATATAAATTCACCCATGTGCTTCGTTGATGTTGATCAGTTAGCTGATCGGCTTAAGCGAAGCAGGGTCGTTGTTTATTTATAGTATATTCAGGCCTGCTGATGATTACGTAAGTATGAAATCACTGTGATACAGGTCTATATATTTTTAAATGTCTTTCTTTGAAAAATTGCATTCGGTAGGATTAGTAATATTTTTGGTAGAAATGACTGATTGTCCCTCTTAGCGTATGGCGTGTATGTAGAATGCCTCCTGGCATGTATGTATAATGCCCTCTATATATAAATATGCCTCCTGGCATGTATGTATAATGCCCTCTATATTAAATATATAATATATATATATATATATATATAATATATATATATATATATATATAATGGGAAGCTGTATGAAAATAGACAAAAGACGAAGGGGTGGAAAACAAACAAACAATTGTATTAGTATGGCGCTCAGGAAATATAAATAAAACAAGTCTTTAACGTTTCGAGCCTACGCTCTTCAACAGAAAGATACACAGAGAGAAAAAAAACACAGAAAGAAGGAGAGAAAAAAAATGCGTGCAGTAACTAACGAACCAACATGGCGATCTGATTTCGGCCAGAAGTCAAAGATCAAACATGAGACGCGAGAGCGAAATTAGGGGAGATAATATAGTTGAGTGACCAGCTCCAACATAAGGGTGTGTGTGTGTATGAGAGAGTATTAGTGCGTATGAGAGGTCTGGACGTGTGTATGTATAGGGTTGGTGTATGTATTGTATTTATTAGTATGTATAAGGGTGTGTGTGTGTGTGGGTATGAGAGAGTATTAGTGCGTATGAGAGGTCTGGAGTGTGTATGTATAGGGTTGGTGTATGTATTAGTATGTATTAGTATGTATTAGTACGTATTAGTATTATAAGGGTGTGTGGTGTGTGTGTGTGTGTATGAGAGAGTATTAGTGCGTATGAGAGGTCTGGACGTGTGTATGTATAGGGTTGGTGTATGTATTAGTATGTATTAGTATGTATTAGTTGGTGTATGTATTAGTATGGCACATCATATATGATGTGATGTGTAAAGTCGTGTGGTGTGTGTGGAGAGAGAAGAAGGGGGGAAGGGGAGGGGAGGGGAGAGAGGAGGGGGAGAAGGAAGGGGAGGAGGAAGGAGGAAAGAGGGAGAGGGGAGAGAGAGAAGGGGAGTGAGGGAGCAGAGGGAAGGGAAGAGGGAAGGAGGGAGGGAGGAAGAGGGAAGAAGGGAAGGGGAGTAGGGGAAAGGATGAGGAAGGACTGAAGAAGTAGGGGTCGGGGGGGAAAAGGTAGGTGAGGAGGGGAGAGGGGGGTTAGATGAGGAGGGGGGAGAGTTGAGACCAAATGGCGTATAAGAGCGAGAGAGAAGATTAATTCCTGTTCACGGCGCAAACGGGAATCCGGATGGCCTCTGTGTAAGGACAAACCGAACACATATAGGTGTTGCAAGGAGTGACCGGTGGAGCGGAAATGCGAGCGAGACGGTGTGTCGTTCGCAAGGTGGATGTCACGAAGGTGTTCCGCGAACCGGTCAGCCAAGCGGCGTCCCGTTTATATATATTAATATATATATATATATATATATATATATATATATTATTCGGTTATAGTAACGTTGATGGTATGCAAATAAAGCTCCTATTTCCTTATAGCGGCTACCGTCTAATGATACTGACTAGTAAGCCAGTTTTCCGGGTTGCATCATAGTTATACCGATATAATGTAGGATAAATATAATAATAATAACAATAATTCTAGGATGGAATTGATAAATGTTTAATATATCGCTTTCGGAAGTTTCCACAAATCACATGACTTTAACATCAGAGTTCGTATCCTTGGGATGAGTACAATATAGTCTGTATTATCCGTGGGTATCCAGTTGATCATCTTTGATTCATTTTATCAGGTAATGAAATGAAATGAATCAATGATCATAATTAACCGGATACCCACGGATAATACGAACTATACTGTACTCACCCCAAGGATACGGACCCTGATGTTAAAGTCATGTGATTTGTCGAAACGCGCATAGCGATGTATCAAATATTTATAAATTCCATCCTAGAATTATTTTAGATCTCTGGTCCCATACCTAGGAAGCCATTAATTGGTTTGATAAATTAGATAATAAAAGTAGAAATAAATTCATTCAATTAGACGTTAATAATTATTATTCTTCAATTAATCCCATTATACTAAATAGTGCATTTATTTTTGCTAGGAATAATTCTAACCTAAGTTATTATTAAAGTTATTATGGAAGCTAGGAAGTCTATCATCCTATTCGATAAAAAGTACTAGGCCAGAAAAATACTTGTTATTTTGACATAACTATGGGCTCAGCCGATTCCGCCCAAGTTACAGACTTACTAGGTATTTACATACAGTATCGTTTCCATAATTAATTCCCAGAAAGTAAAGGTGGTCTCTATAGAGATGAGGCACTATTTTTGATCAATAGTAAATCCAATAAAAAAAATAAAACTATATATGAAAAAGTTCCATAATTTCTTTAATTGATTTGGTTTATCTATCTCTATAGAAAATGAACATGATTCTGTTAATTACCTAGATGTAAATCTGAACCTTGTTACCGGCCTATACAGTCCGTATCATAAACCCAACAATAGTTTAAAATACATTGACTTTCACAGTAACCATCTTAAAGCTATCACAAGTACTCTGATTTATAATATTTCAAGACGTATTCCCTATGTGTGTGTATGTGTGTGTGTGTATGCATGTATGTATGTGCGTATGTATGACAAAGTTATATTGAACAGGTGATATGGCCTTGCTTTATAACATCAAATATGTTAGTGTACACTACACTGGCAAATTTTCATGCAGCAGGCGTCTCTGAATATTTCTTTCTAATCCTTATTTTGTGTGAATGTGCATACATATGTGAGTGTGTGTGTGTGTGTACATCTGTTTGTGTATGTGCATGTTTGAATAGATGTCCATATCATATCCCCAGGCAATAAGCCTTTCCTTTTCTTTAATAGCATACAAGTTTTGAGGATTTTCTTAATCTTATGATTATCTCCCTTTTTCAAGGGGAGTCAATCATAATTAGCAGTTAGTAATTACGATACATCCTCTGAAAGCGGATATAATTTTAATAAATCAAGAATTTTTATTGTTAAGAATTTTACATACAGATATTTATTTACAAATAAATATATATGTATAATATATACATCATCATCATCATCATCATCATCATTTAACTCCGTTGTCCGCGCTGGCATGGGTTGGACGGCTTCACCAGTGCTGGCAAGCTGGAAGGCTGCACCAGACTCCAGTCTGATTTGGCATGGTTTCTACGGCTCGATGCGCTTCCTAACGCCAACCACTCCGAGAGTGTAATGGGTACTTTTACGTGCCACCGGCACGGGTGCCATTTGCGTGACACGACTACGATTTTACTTAGCTTGATGGGTCTTCTCAAGCAGGGCATAATGCTAAAGGTCTCGGTCATTCGTCATTCTCTCCGTAAGACCCAACACTCTAAAAGTGCTTTTCACGTGCTACCGGCATCGGCCACCTTGCCTCTGTAGCCCCAACGCTTGAAAGGCACTTTTTATGTGTTACTGGCACAGGTGCCAGTTACGTGACACCAGCATCGGCCACGACTATGATTTCACTTGGCTTGACGGGTTTTCAATCTCTTGAACTGCTTCTACTCAGTGGCCTTTCAATATGGGTTTCAACTTAGCGAACTAAAGAAATACCACTGATGCCAAATCCGGAAAGAAGGATGGGTGAAGGATGAGAGTTGCCTTGTGTCATTTGTTCAAGCGCACACACATACACACACACACACACACACACACACACACACACACACACACACACAAAACACCACCACCACCACCACACCACACCACACATACGCACGCGCCTGCATACTTTACGTTACGTGGTCTCGTAGGTAACGTGTTGGGCTCATGATCATGGGTTCGATTTCCCAAAAACGATACTTTGTATCCTTGAGCAATGCAAGCTGAAAATGAGCATCAGACTTATCTGTCTCCAGTTATCACAGCGTTGGTGTTACGTTGGATGAAAGACTGAAGAGTGTCCATATCTACAAGCGCCTAAAACAATTAGTGAAAGCGCTGCGTCACTAGTTATCAAGGGCTACCAATTTATGAAAGAGTGATACGTGTGTATATAGATAGATAGAAAGATAGATAGATAGATAGATAGATAGATAATAGATAGATAGATAGATAGATAGATAGATAGACATACATACATACATGTATATATATATATATATATATATATATATATTAAATTCAACTTACGCTGAAAGTCAACAAAGAAAGTTTTAGAAGCGTTGAGATATGTATTTTCCAGTATGTGTGTGTGTGTCTGTGTGTGTGTGTGTGTGTGTGTGTGTGTGTGTGTTTGTAAAATGCAAATATACACACACGCATATATGCATGCATGTACGTGTGTCTATATATATATATATATATATATATATCGGGATGAGACAAGCATCGTCGCTGCAATGACTCACGAAAATGACAGACGCATTTCTCCTTTCTTGAGGTTTATAAATGTTGTGCACTCGATTGTCACCTGCTTAAATGGAATCCATTCTTTGATATACAGGAAACGCATAATAAAACGTTTACTGGGATTGTGAAAGATTTTTCTACAACTCTGCAGACCTTCCACAATACTAGTTAATGATTTATTCATTGTTTCTCATGTATCGAGGTGCGAATTCCGCTCAAGCGGGTGGTAAACGAGTGCACTTCATCGGTAGGCCCCAAGAAAGGCGAAACAAGGCCGTGTTTCTCATGTGTCCCTACAGCAACGGTGTCCCTCTCCGTCCGATATATACTGCTTTTGATTTTTTAATATAAGTCAATGAAGATATTTTTATCTCAGTTATCTCAGCAGCATCGTGCCTTTTAACGGAGTGTATATGTTTAGTGTGATACACAGATGGCGATTTTAACTCAATGCTGTTTCAAATGCGTACACCGAGTTTTTCATTCCCGTAGGTATGCATTTAATTATTTGTTATATATCTGTGTATGTAAGTCAGCGTGTAATAGTTGCGTGTGTATGTATACAAATAATAAATATTGATTTCCAATTTTGGCACAAGTTCAACTAGTATTTGTTTTATGAACACCGAAAGGGTGAAAGGTAAAGACGAGCTCGACTGAAAATGAACTCAGAACATAAAGACAGAACAAAATACTGGTAAAGATTTTGCCCGCTGTGCTAACGATTCTGCCCGGTCGCAGTCTTTATATTAATAATAAAGTTTCTCCATTTGTCTCAGTTACCAAACCGCGGGTGTGTCATGTGATTTGCTAACCTACACACTTCTTCGCGAACTGTATAGATTTACCAACCAACTAAATCTTTTTCTCTTTGCTGACGAATGCACGCCTACACGAAACCTGAGATTTCAATGTCCGAATAGATATGTTTGTCTATATCAGCATATTATGTATCAATGGTTTTACGAGTGTATTAAACGTATATCTTGCATGACTATCAGCTTACTATATGATGCGCTCCACAGGCAAGTACTGAATCTCCTACATCTCAGCTGCAAGATACTGTGTGTATGTGTGTGTGGTGTGTGTCTGTGTGTGCGTGTGTGTACATGTGTTTATGTAAGTACATACTCAGGCTTTTACATGTATATATGTATATATATGTACATACGTGTGTGTTACATTCACGCATATATATACATATATACATACATACAAATATATACATATGTTCATATATGTATGTAAGTATGTATGTATGCATGTATGAACAGATTCAAGATTGAGTATTATATGAATAATATACACGCAGACATACACAATAGGGTCATATTTTCTATTTATTATACATGTATAGATAATAGAGTTATATTTGTTATTCATTAACTCCATGCAATGTTCCTTATTGAAATATATCTATTCAATGCTATAATAATGAATAGAGCCGAGATGTTAATGGGATCAACGAACAGAATAAAAACAAAACACTGTCAAGTCAATATGAATAGTTAGTTTCATAGTTATTGTGACAGTAAATATAAATACAACCATCGACAACAACACTACAACCATCACCGTCTCCACCACTATCTTCGTCATCAATGATAAATAAACCCAAAGCAACAACACCAATGTTTTCAAATTTCGGCCCATGTCTCGCAATTTTAGCTAGTACTTTATTTTATATATACTGGTTTGGGACTTAGAACGTAAAATGCTGGAAGAAACGTTGTAAACACTTTTTCCGGCAATAAATAAATAGGTGAAGATAGTACCCATTATTGTTGGGTCTTTGAGGACAGTATCAGAAGGCATCAAGAGGAATATAAAGGAAATGGGAATATAGTGCTCTGTAGAGCTGTTGAAAAATATTTATCTCCTTGGTACGAGCAGAGTCATCAGAAAAGTATAAGTAAGTTGAAAAGAATAGATAACATTGTACCGTGCGCTGCCGGTAGCAAGCTCGCTATGCATGCAAAACTCCAGAGGTTCCAACAAAGCCCGAGTTAAATAGTGGACGCTGGTTTCTCTAGTTCATATTTTAAATTAAAATTTTTATAATTTTGAATTTTTATCGCTTCTTATTTTGAGCTCGACAAAGACAAGCTTCCTGTCGAAATATCGTTCAACCAATAATTTCTCTATCACAATCGAATCGCGCTCTTCGTCTTGACTGTTTACCTTTGTGAAGAGTTACGTCAATCCTTTTAAAATATTATTATTTTTATTATTATTATTCCTACGTATTATTATTATTATTATTATTATTACTTTTTTTTTTCTTCTTTCAAATTTGCTTCCATTTCTCGCCGGGTGTCTTCCCGACTCCTAGGGCAAAGAAACTCATAGTATACATTGGTAGGCCATTAAACCAAACTCAGTAGTTCGTTAATTTTTTTTTTTTTTTTAAAGTTAAATTTATATTAAAATACATGAGCAGCAACAGTTCTCACATCGACAATGCTCTTCTCATACGTGTGTGATGTACAGTTAAGACAATCTTTTGCACTTCTTGCAGGGATGGTAAGCCAGGGATCATTCTCATATAATTTTCGGTCCCTTCTTGATCATTCCTAGTGCTCCTACGATCACTGGTATTGTAACCGCCTTGAGATGCCACATTTTCTCAATTTCAATGAGTAGGTCTTTATATTTTCTGAGCTTGTCAAACTCTTTCGCTGAGATATTATGATCACAGGGGATGCTCATGTCGATCAATAAGCAAACTTTATTGTTTTGGTCTTTCACAACAATATCTGGTTTATTGGCCTTGATGGTTCGGTCTGTATGTACTGGAAAGTCCCACAGAATGGTTACATTTTCTCCTTTCAGTTACAGCCTCAGGGTGGTGATTATACCACGTCGGCAGTTTTGATATTGTAATGCCGACTTATTAGCCAGTGGAGATATTGGCCAACTCTGTCATGTCTTAATTTATACTCCACTGGTGCTAAGACTTTACATCCAGAGATTAGGTGGTCCACTGTTTCAATCATGTCGTTGCAGAATCGGCATTTTGGGTCTGCTCCATTTTTCATCACATTGGCCTGGTAGTTCCGGGTTATTATTATTATATTATTATTTTATTATTATTATTATTATTATTATTATTATTATTATTATTATTATTATTATTATTATTATTATTATTATACCTACAGTGTAGGTAAAAATGCACCGGAGTCTTTAGTCAGACAGATTATACTTTCCTTATTATTATTGTTTATTATTATATTATTATTATTATTATTATTATGTATTATTATTATTATTATATTCAGTAGTTTTATTTTTATAGCGTGCTTTCACTTCACTACCGAGCGCAGCTATGTGGCCTTGGGTATGTGCTGTGATTTGTTGTGATGCTCTGATGGTTATTGTATGGAAAGTGTTCGCGTAGTAGATGTGTGCAGTGCCTGGTGTTTTTGTTATGTATTTGTCTGAATATTTTTTATCATGCCTAATGCACCTACTATGATAGGAATTGTTTTTGTTTTTAGATTCCACATTCTGGTTACCTCCATTTCCAGGTCTTTGTATTTTGAAAGTTTCTCCATTTCTTTTAGAGACAAGTTGTCATCTGCCGGATTGATACATCAATTAGAAAGCATTTTTTTTCTTCATGATCTCTGACAACTATATCTGGTCTGTTGGCCTTAATTTCTCTATCTGTGTGTATCGGCATATCCCAAAGTATGGTTGCTTTTTCGTTTTCTGTGACCTTTTCTGGTGTGTGCCTATACCCATTTTTTTCTGTTGTTATTCCATAATGTTGGCATAGCTTCCAGTGTATGTAGGTTCCAACTCTGTCATGTCTGTGAATATATTCCTTCTTAGCCAGGACTGGGCAGCCAGAGATAATATGATTTATTGTTTCTTGTCCATCTCCACATATTCTGCAGTTACTTGTTATATTTCTTTCATTACATGTTTTTGGTAATTCTGGTGGGGAGGCTTTGGTCTTGTGCTGCAATTAAAAATCCCTCTGTCTCTGCTTTGAGTCCTGAGCTTCTCAACCATTGCTGGGATTTTTCTTTGTCTATTTCTTTTGCGTTTAGTTTAGTCCAGTATTTACCATGAAGGGGTTCTTGCCATCGTTTTATCATGGTTCGTTGCTGTTCTATTTTTAGTTTGGATGTCATTTGTTTATAGCTTTTGTTGTTTCTTCATCTTCTTCTTCTT
>NC_042998.1:84113515-84118515 GCF_006345805.1 Octopus sinensis
AACAAACAAGACAGTAAATCTAGAACAGATTCACATACTTATAAGTGAGTAAAATTAATGAAAAAATAAATACAAATCTTGTCTATACAGAAGTTTACATTGATTTCCAAGTCGAACTAATTGCAAGTATGAATATTTGCATGTGTGTATTTAGCACAGGAGTAAATAAATAGATTGAAGAAATTACGTATCACAAATTGGTTGATGATAAAAAAAAATTCAGTGCAATATAGATAATTCAGAGAGGAAGATGTGTCGAAGTAACCGAACTATAATATGCCAATCTTTATGCATTGTGAATATTAGGTAGCGCCACCTGTATTTTACGTAAACCAGATGGGGATTACTTTCTCAGATTAATAAGAAAAGGGACGTGACTACATACATACATACATACATACATACATACATACATACATACATACATACATACATACATACATACATACATACATACATACATACATACATACATACATACATCATACATACATACATACATACATACATACATACATACATACATACATACATACATACATACATATGCAGGAGATAGAGATGCAAGAAGAGCAGTGAAATGTGACAACCGATGCAGGCTTTGTGGAGTTAACACCGAAGTTATCACCCACATCATAAGCAGTTATCCGAAAATGTCATCACAGTATTATCTGCCGATGAGACATGATGTAGCTATAATGAAATCCGTCAGAAGGAAACCCCGAAGACAAAGAAAGAAGAACCTACTGTATGGTAGAAGCCATAGCTACTCATAATAAAAAGGAGTACTGGTGGAATGTTCCAGTGAAGACCTCAATAAAATGTAAGCACAACAGACCTGATATAATAATTTGGGATAGAGAGGAAAAATTGTGTATGGTTGTGGAAATTAGCTGCCACGTGGATGTTAACATAAACCTGAAGATCAGTGAAAAAGAAAATAACTATGCTGAACTATTGGGAAATCCAGATTATAAGTTCAGGTTTATACCTATAATTATTGGTGCCCTGAGATATGTAACGTATTGCCTAAATGCCAATCTTGAGAAATTAGGCTTCTCAGAAAGGGAAAGCAAATTTGAAGACTACAGATCCAAACCATCACTAGAACTGTAAAGTTTTGTAACACTTACCACAAGTTTAGCAGTTGAATATATATGAGCATGTCCAGATATGCAACTATATTAGTGAGAATACACACATAAAGCAAAACATGCACATCTTCACATATACATACATGCATATATATATATATATACACACACGCATACATACACGCATACATGCATACATACATACATACATACATACATACATACATACATACATACATACATACATACATACATACATACATTCATACATACATACAACCGCTATGTCTATGTCATGTTTCTGTGGAAGACGATCGAAGAAAAAGAGGATATCTATGAACAACTGCTTCGAAACCTCCAGCTTCTATATCTAGACTATGTATTCATATTCATACCAATAATAATTGGAGCACTATGTTTTGTTAGTAAATACTTAAAGAAGAATCTGGATAAACTGGGATTTTCAGGAAGAGAAATTGATCGGTTAATTCGTACATTACAAGTGCAATCTGCGAGTGGAACAGTAAAAATATGCAAGACTTTTCTCAAGTTCCAAATGTGAATTTGTTTGTGTTAACTACATCCCAAAGATGAAACCTTCTATCTTTATTGGAAACTGGCTCCTTCCGCAGTGTAAGATTTATAATAATTTAAAAATAGAAGAGACATAATATCAGAAATCCCCTGTTGTTGATGTTGAAATTCCAATGAAAGAGCCTTGAATCTAGGTTAGAAACCGGGTCTTTCTCTATTGGCAAGAAATCTTGAAATTAAACTGAACAATGACATACATACATACATACATACATACATACATACATACATACATACATACATACATACATACATACATACATACATTCTGTAAGTGGAACAGTAAAAGCATACAAGACTTTCCTCAAATTTAAATTGTGACGTTGTTTTCGTTAACTATATTCCAACGATGAAGCTTTGTATCTGTTGGAAACCAGCTCTTTCCTGAAAGGTAGAATTTAAATAATTAAAAACAGAAGAGAACCATACATACATACTCTACGAATGATCATAATATCTGGAACTATAAAAATCTGCAAGATCTTAATATTTAACGGATGATGTTTAGAGCAAGATGCCTTCCTTCACAACCTTGCTTCCAAGTAGGTGGCCAGTCCAGATTTATTCTAAATTAAAAAGTGAATGAGTCTATACATACATACATACATACATACATACATACATACATACATACATACATACATACATACATACATGGAAATATAGCTATAGGTGTGAAGGCATAGATACAGTCACACATATATATGTGTATGTATGTTATTTTGCCCTTTTCAATTCAGGGTTAATTTTGACCGGCCACCTGCTTGATAGCAAAGTTGTGAAAGAAAATATTTTGCTTTAACTGCAATCCTTTAAATCTTAAGATGGTCTTGCAAATTTTTATTGCCCCAGATATCGAGATCATTTGTGGCGTATAAATTAAGAGGTTGCATTCTCTTCCCCAATAACCCAAGTTCAGCCATATTTTGCCCCAGGCGGGTTCATACATAATCTGTTGCTCCACTAATAACACTGGTTTACAAAATGTTTTTTTTCTTGTTGCCATGCGACAGGGATGTGAATAGGTGTTTTTCACTAATTTTGATGTGGTGAATTCAATTTTCTGAGCAGTTTTGCTCTATCACCTCTAGTTTTTTTTGTTTTTTTTTGCTTTCACATATCTCATCTTAATTATACTGCATATAATTTCAAAATATGTTTGTATTTCATCTATTACAAAAGCATGTTACAGAAAAAAAAAACAGCATAGATAGAGAACATTGATGGAACTAAATTACTTGGATAATACAAGACACACACATCATAGTACAGCAGACAGTTAGAAGTGAGATTTTTAGACGATATTATGTGCTTTGCCTCCGAGATGTCATGCAAGAGCATCCAGTAAAAGTCCTTCACCATTTTGGGGTTCCACTTGCCTTGGTAGTTGCTCTCCATCTTAGTAATATGTTGGAGGAAATCACACACTTTTCCGAGCTTCAGAGGGGAGAAGTTGGGGTGGGAGTGGAGAAAGTGAATTTTGAGTGACATTCGGCATCCCATGTTGTCATAAGACTGTAACAACTTCTCGGTAATGTAGTACCCGTGTATTGCCAAGGAAGCCATGGCAGACTGACTTAAATGCTTCCCATGCTCTCAGTTCCGTTAAAGTAAGAAGCTCCTGAAAGTCCTTACCCTTCAGCACCTCTCGGATCTAAGGTCCGACAAAGATGTCCTCCTTGAGTTTAGTAGAACTCAGAACTGGGAACAGAGTGCACAAATGTTGGAAGGCAGCGCCATGGCCTTCACAAAATTCTACATTAAACCAAGCTTCATATAAAGAGAAGGAAGAAGCACCATGTTCAAGTCCACCAGAGAATTTTCTTCGACACTGTGTTCACCAGACACGAAAGTGCTCCTAGACCACCACCACCCCCAGTCCTTCTGCTTGTAGTGTTTGGACACAGCCCAACTGTCTTAGAGACAGAGAAAGTAACAGTAATTTGTGAAGCCCGCTTGCATACCCACAAGGAGCCCAATGACCTTGAGGTCCCCGCAGAGACTGTACTGGTATTGGCTGTACTTGACAGCTTCCAAAAGGAGCTCAATATTGTCATATAACTCCTTTGGATGGACTGAGTAGGCAATAGGAATGCTGGGGTATCTATTCCCATTGTGCAGGAGCACAGCCTTCAGATTTCACTTAGAAGACTCTATGAAAAGATGGCAGTAGGAGGGATTGTGTGGGAAACCAAGGAAGGTGAACAAGCCAAAAACATTTGTGCAGAAGCACAACCTGTTTTCTATGTCGATGAATGAAGCAAAGTCCTGGTTCCGTGTCCTGAAACTGGTGATCCTTACATCTGCCTTGACTAGGTTCCACTGCCTAAGCCGGGATGTCAGGAGCTCTGACTGCTGCTTAGATACAAATCACGAGCAAGGTCATTCAGGTCTTCCTGCTTGATTCAGTGGGGGCTCATTACCACTTGCTCCTGAATAAACAGAAACATTGTCTTCAGAAAACATCAATTTGGCGGGAGAGATCAACTTGACAGGAAGATCTGAATGGGGTACAGGTCTCATAGCTGAGGGAAGGTTGGGATATTTCATCTTTTTTCAAGATGAAGCAATGAAACCTGTTATATTTGTTAGGCAAAAGTAATAATCATCTACATGGCTTCGTGGCTCTCTCCAGACCATCGGGACAGTAAAGCTGAAGGCTACTTTCTTACCGTTAAACCATGCAGTTAGTCCATTGCAGCAGGGCTTACAACAGATGTGTAGGGCCCAGGATTTGTCTTGATCTGCAATTTTATAGTCAAAATAATGAAAGTAAGCAGTTCTCAGGAGGGAAGTAATTGTTTGACACAGTTCAACTGTCGTGAAATCCCCACACATATAGCAGAATGAATTTACCTTGATGCATTCTCGGTGTTTTGAAGTGCCTGAAGCTGTTGTCGAGATATGTATCATATGTATCACAAAAAATAACAAAATAAAAATTGCTCATATATATGGTTACATGAATTGTGACAAAATCATAATAATATATATCTCAAAAACTAGAGGTGGTGAGTGAAAACTGGTTTTGTATCTGAAATCAGCACCCCAAAATAAGGCTAGAACAACTATTTTTATGTTTATCTCAATTTCTCTGTAAACCAGTGTAATACGTATGGAACTGTATGTGTATATTGAGTACTGGATTTTCAAATGTATGTTTGTGTGTAATTTTTAATGAATTTCACTCTGCTTTCATTGCTAAGTCTCCCCTATTACTAAATATCCTATTGGACAGTAACATACTAAATCAAGCTGTTGATCGTTATTGCAAGCGACATGTTAAATGAATAAGATATGAATGGAATAATA
>NC_042998.1:84123515-84146015 GCF_006345805.1 Octopus sinensis
CACATGTATTTGAATGGACCAACCTTGTCACATTCTGCGTCATGTTGAATCTCCATGACAACTGCGTTAAATGTACGCGTGGCAGTGGAGTGCTCAACCACTTGCTTGTTAATTTCACGAGCGGGCTGTTCGGTTGACGGCCAACTGAAACCCTCGTCATCGTAACCGACGGATGTCAGTTTAAGGTGTTATATGTTTACAAAGAGATTTTTCTAGATATTCTGTTGTACAAATTTGGCAAGCATATTTGCTTCTTGTTTAAGAATTAAGGAAAGAGGAAATCATCCTTTAACATTTAATATTTGATATTTATCAGTCGGAGATTCCACATAAAAATCGAAATGGAAGTGTCATTGCTGTTATGGTAACGGAACATATACGAACGTTGGTTATACCTTAATTTGAAGGGATTCTTAGTGAATTCGATGTATGACATTGATATGTTGTTCGTTTCTATAAAAGCGCAATTCTTAAAAATTTACTTTTACAGTTTAGTTCACAGATATTTGGATTTATACTATTTCAGTTTAAGGTATTAAAGTCTGAGTAACAATTTTCAGTTAGAATTCATTAGAGTTTGTGCAAAAAAAATTTGTGCAGTTGAATGGGAATATAGTTTTTATCTAAAATTTTACGATCTTAAATAATTTTATTCTCTTCATTTTCTCCCACTATTTGGGAGCCCAAATGGTGGAAGAAAATGGAGAGAAATAGCAGGTGAGTCAGGTGTTTGCTGATGATACAGCACTGGTAGCGGATTCGGAAGAGCAACTCGGGAGATTGTTGATAGAGTTTGGAAGAGTGTGTGAGAGGAGGAAGCTGAAAGGGAATATAGCTAAGAGTAAGCTTATGAGATGTTCGAGAGATGGAATGGCTGGTAGGATGGAATTGAGTATAACTGGTGAGATGTTAGAGGAGGTGAGATGTTAGAGGAAGTGAGATGTCAGAAGTGATTGTTTTTAAGTATCTGGGATCACATGTGACGGCGGATGGGGGATTGGCTGAGGAAGTGGGATTTTAGAGTGAGGGAGAGGAGCAAGATACTTGGAGCTGTGAAAGGTATGCTGAGAGATAAAATGTTGTTATGAAAGCGAAAAGAAGTGTGTATGAGGGCATGACTGTGCCTATAATGTTATATGGTGCAGAAACATGGGGGATGAGAGAGGCGGAAAGGAGGAGACTAGAAGTGTTTGAGATGAGATGTTTGAGGGCTATGGTTGGTGTGAAACGGAAGGACAGGATGAGGAATGAGGAGGTGCGAAGGCGAGCAGGAATGAGAGAAAAACCAACAACCAAAATGGATAGACAAACGTTGAGGTGGTTTGGCCACATGGAGAGGATGGATGAGGAGTGGATGGTAAGGTG
The DNA here is from genome assembly GCF_006345805.1 of Octopus sinensis. NCBI lineage: Eukaryota > Metazoa > Mollusca > Cephalopoda > Octopoda > Octopodidae > Octopus > Octopus sinensis. The sequence goes on from NC_042998.1 coordinate 84,124,881, forward strand.
GGTGATGAAGGCAGAAGTGATTGGCAGCAGAACAAGAGGCAGACCTCAGTTTGTGTGGAGGGATGGAGTGAGGAAAGCTTTGGTGGTTACAGGTGTTGAAGTGAGAGAGGTAAGAGAGCTTATAAATGATAGGAGAGCTTGGAGAGTGTCTGTGGACGGATAAGTGAATGCGATGTTGCTCAAAGGGGTACGGAACCAGCATGATGCGGCGGGGGGCAAACCAGTACATCCTGTCGGACCCCGCTGCTGATATTGGGAGTTGCGTTCTCTTCTTTGACCCGAGCATAGAACGGGGCTCGCCTCTTTGAGCTGGGGAATGAATGGAATGCCTGGTGTGTATCTTGTGGCTACCCGCTCCTAAAAATGGGGAATAGGCCTGGGTATATAAAAAAATTTATAGATAGATAGATAGATAGATAGATAGATAGATAGATAGATAGATAGATAGATAGATAGATAGATAGATAGATAGATAGATAGATAGATAACCATTAAGTACAGAACATCACCAACGAGTGAAACATACGTAAACACACGAGAGATAAGTACAGAACAAAATACCAAAAGAGGATAATTCGCTCGTCAGTTGTCGACTGTTTTACTACTCCTATTTCGTGCTTTTAACAAGATAAGAAAACTTCGGATGCTGCTGTCTTATGAAGTCTTCCCAAAAGAATGAAATAGGGAATAGTAAAACAGTCGACAACTGACGAGCGAGTTATCTTCTTTTGGTATCTTGTCCTGTACTTATCTCTCGTGTGTTTACGTACTTTTTCACTCGTTGGTAATGTCCTGTACTTAATTTGTATGTTTTATTTACTTATAATCGAATGCAACGCAGCCGTGTACACAGTAAGTTCTTACATTTATCTATAATTTCTGCGACTCCACACTCTGTATTCTTTCTTTCTCTTTATCCCTCTATAATCCTCTATATTTTCCTTTCTCCCCCTCCTTCTTTGCTGTCCCTTTTCCTTCTTTCTCCACTCCCTACTATCTTTCGTTCCTTCTCCCTTCTCCTCACTCTCTTTGTTTATTTCCCTCATCCTCTCTCTTGTCCCCCTTCCCTTCTACCTGTTGCTCACACGTGACTACTACTCATTTCTCTTGTTTTTCTGGGCAAGACGTCAACTGGGCTGGGCGTCATTTCTCTCGCCTCCCGACATTTTTTCTCTTCTACTATTTTCTTCTCTTCTATTTATTCTATTTCCTTTAAAAATTTCTCCCAGGCGTTACCCATCACAATTCGTCTTAGCTTAACGGTCCTTAATGTTTGTCTTCGTCGATTGTTTACTTTGTACGTCCACTCAGTTGTTGTTTGTTCGTTCGAAGCCCTAACTCTCCACAAATTCTATATTTTAAAAATGTCTGGATGCTGCTGTCTTATGAAGTTTTCCTATCTTGTCGTTAAAAGCACGAAATAAGGAGTAGTAAAACAGTCGACAACTGATGAGCGAGAGAAAATTTTTTAAAAACGTAGAGAGAATTTTTTTAGTGATTAACAGTTCAACATGAGGAGATAGCCAGAAGGCAGAATGAAAAGGAGATAATTACGCAGATGGAGTGATATGCGTTACATGTACTGGATGTATGTATGCGGTTATTATATGTGTGCACGTATGCGTGCGGTTATCATGTGTGTGTACAAACGCAAGGCCTGGGTGTGTGTGTGCATGTGTACAAGTAACCTAGTGTATGTGTTGTGTGGTGTGATGTGCATTCTGTGTGTTTGTGTGTGTGTGTGTGTGTGTGTGCACGCACACGCGCATATGGACGTGTGTATATGTGTGAGTTTGTGTATGGACGTGCGTACATGAGACTAATGTGTGTGTGTGTATGTGCATGCAAACGCTTGTGTTTAGCAGTTGATATGTGCTTATTTATGTGGTGCGTACACGTGTATATATATGTAAAGGTGACGAGCTGACAGAAACGTTAGCACGCCGGGCAAAACGCGTAGCTGTATTTCGTCTGCCATTACGTTCCGAGTTCAAATTCCGCAGATGTCGACTTTGCCTTTCATACTTTCGGGGTCGATAAATTAAGTACCAGTTACGCACTGGGGTCGATGAAATCGACTTAATCCGTTTGTCTGTCCTTGTTTGTCCTCTCTGTGTTTAGCCCTTGTGGGTAGTAAAGAGATAGGTATTTCGTCTGCCGCAACATTCTGAGTTCAAATTCCGCCGACTTTGCCTTTCATCCTTTGGGGGTCAATAAATTAAGTACCAGTTACGCACTGGATTCGATGTAATCGAGTTAATCCCTTTTCTCTGTTCTTGTTTGTCCCCACTATGTTTAACCCCCTGTGGGCAATAAAGAAATATATGTGTGTAACTGTGACCGTACCGTGTGCATGTGTACAGCATTTGTTTGTGGGCGAAAGTTATGTCTCTATGTATGTTGTTTATAACATACATATTATACGTACGTACATACATATGTACAAACAGACAGACAGACAGGCAGGCAGGCAGGCACGTTATCCTATTATATATCTTAATATATATTTAAAACAACGTTCGTTTCCGTACAGACTTCCTCCCGGTTTCTCAGCATATGTACAGAAGCCGACTGACTTCAATTTCACATACACACACGTACATGCATAAATACATGCTCTCACACACACCACACACACACACACACACACAACACACACACACATATATATATATATATATATATATATATATACATACATGTGTGCGTGTGCGTGTGTGTGTGTGTACATAAACACTTAAACACACACACACATGCTTATGCTTATTAAATCATTTTGTCTGTGATTATCATTTCGAAATTTGAACGAAGTAATTATACATTAAGTAGAAGGCAATAAAAACTTGCTTTAAAACTTTTGTGCAACAGAATACAGATATGACATACGAATAACTCTTCCCAAGTATTTAAACTCTACAGACACTGTAATGCTACTGTAGCATACATGCGTAAACTAATAAACGAAGCAGTGCTTCAAACTCAATCTCTCTGTGTTGTGTATTGCAGGGTAACTTAGTATGTAAGCACAAATGCAATTATAGAATTAAATAATAGTAAAGGAAATAAATTTCAAACTGAGAATAACTTTAAATTTAATCGTGACTAAAATTTGTCGGAACTTCTAAGAAGACGCCGTATGTTTAAAATTAAATATAAATTAAGATTATATAGGAAAAACCATCATGACTTTCTCTAGCTTCCTTTTGCTCTCACTCTCTCTCTCTTTCTCTCTCTCTCTCTCTCTCTCTCTCTCTTCCGCTCTATCGCAAACATGTCTAACAGCTTGAGCAATTACACAACGTTCCCCTACGATTCATCTTGCAAATTCGCTTGCACGACCGTGTCATCAGCCCTAACGAACTGATAGAACCAATTCCACATGCATCAAAGACATGATTTAGGCTCACCTCAGATGGATAGGCTACATAATGAATCTGGACAAGCCCAGAATGCCTCAAAGATATTTTACAGGTGGCTAGATCAAGGCAGTTACGCTCAGAGTCACCCAAAATAGCGCTATAGGGACAACTTTTGATTGTAGCTGAAGTAGTTCTAATTCCAACCATAGGAACTTGAGGCGATGGCTGTGATCCGATGTAAGTGGCGCTGCCGATTCTTAAGAGTAGCACGCAACTTTGAGTCGAGTAGTATCTGCATGCTTCAAGGCAAGCAATGAAAGACATTGAAAAGCGTCTCTTCCTGCACATAACACCGCTGTTCCTATCTCACTTGCAGTCTTATCTGCGCGTCTGACGTTTGTGCTGACTACCTATATCCTGTAAAGACGAGTCCAAACTATGGGCGTGTTACACTATTGGAAAGATGTCAGTTGATTTACAGAACTCTTTATTGAATGAGTTATTCCAAGTTAATGGATAAAGTTTGCCAACCGTATCCCATTTAATGTCGGCTAGAATATGGTTGGCAAACTTTTCAATTCCCTTTTTTTTAAGATTCCTGTTATTCCAATTGCATTATTCCGATCTTCATCATGTTTTATTTCGATCTCCAAGTTTTTGTATTTATTCAGCTTTTTTGTGATTGTACTGGAAGTATTTCTTTCGGGATGCATTTCAATGTCGATAAGTATACACATCCTGTCCTTCTCGTCCCTGTTCACCATGTCAGGTTTATTGACTTTTATCTCTGACAAGTGTAGATAGATATATTAGGAGCTAAACATAGAGGGGACAAACAAAGACAGACAAAGAGATTAAGTCAATTTCATCGACCCCAGTGCGTAACTGGTACTTAATTTATTGACCCCGAAAGGATGAAAGGCGAAGTCGACCTCGGCGGAATTTGAACTCAGAACGTAACGGCAGACGAAATACGGCTACGCATTTCGCCCGGCCTGCTAACGTTTCTGCCAGCTCGCCGCCTAACAGGTGTAGATAGATATATGCCAATAGATGGGGACAATCATTGCTGTCAGTGACCATGTTTGGCTGACGTTCTTACTTCCTCTCAATTATCTTGATTTTGTAATAGCTGAATATTTTTTCTGTTGTTTGTGGATGTATTCAGTCTTCGCTTATTATTCGAGTTAATTCAGGATTAGTCTTATTATTGATAGAATTTATGTGAGTAGCCAATCCTGAGTCAACTCGAATAATAGCGAAGACCGAATATATCCACAAACATAACAATGCTGCAGTGTAAACTATAGTTGTTTTTTTTTGTTTTTTTTTTGTTGTTGTTGTTGTTGTTGTTGCTACTGCTGCTGCTACTACTCTTGTTGTTGCTGTTGTTTTGCTTTTATTATTATTGCTGTTATTATTGTTCGAGCTTTTAAATGTTACATTAGTTGACGGGGATGTTTTGAGGTATGTGGAACAAGTCTCCTCAAATCTCACGAATCTTTCTTGAAATTCTTGTAGAATACAGGGTGGCACTTTTCTGTAAGTCAACAATGCTTCACTTAATTCCAGTATCCTTCAGTCTCCTAGGTAGCTGTTTGGGTGTTTTGCCAAGTGTACCAGTTACCACAGGAACAATTGTCACCTTTGTCTGCCACAATTACTTCATTACTCCTGATAGTTCTAAATTTTCTTAATTTATTTGGTATCCACTCAATGAGTTTACGCAGTCTATGATCTTACTCTGTTTACTTTGCTTTCTATGATCACATCTGGTCTCCTTATTTCAGTAGTATGGTCAGTCTTTGTGAAGAAATCCTATAAAATCTTGTAATTATTATTCATACCATTTTTTTTTTGCTAGTTTCTGCTACTCACACTCGGCTAACAACTCTATGCACAGTTTTTACCAATACAGTTATGCTTACGCTTATACTCTTTTTGTGCCAGTTTACTACACTCATTCAAGAGGTTAGTACTTTCGCTTCCTCTTCCACAGATTCTGTGTTTGCTCTCTCACTGAATTTTATTAATCTTATTTTCATCAAGTTCGTTCTAATAACTTGATTCTGGGTAGCTTTAATTAGAGATTTAGTGCCTTGTTTCAAATTTTCATTTGTCACTCACAATCAGCGTTCATTACATCAAAATTCTTCGGTTTGTTACATGAATTAGCCATGTAATTCCTTCTCTTTCCAATTGTTCGTCCTATACTTCTTTGAAACAAAACAAAATTGATAAACAGTTTCCCCTACCGTTGAGGTACAAACCTCTAGGTAGGAGAGATGAATAATTTCCCCTAAACAGAGTAGTGTGTCTTAAGTGTCGGAAAAACAAAAACTAAAAGAGAATTTTAAAATTTTGAAGAAAAAAAACTAAATAAACTTAACAGAAAGCAATACATTAATAATGGAATTGCTGAACATAGAAAAAATGGGAGAGGATAGAGGAAAAGAAGAAAGAATCAGAAAAAATGAGAAATTAAGAAAAAAAGGCATTGAAGCATGCACATATGCCAACATTAGTGCATGAGCTTTTGTGTAGTTAGTCAAGTGAAGATAGTATGACTTAGTTACGTAACTGGATTATTCAATTGCTTCGTGAGAGAATGTTAATTCTTCGAAAGCTCAGAATAAGGAAAGTTCTTTTTGTTCTATATGTTAAGATAAATCCAATTTTGAGGGTAACATTTGAAACACCTGCAATATGTATGTTCGTGCTTATTCTCTTTTAGAGTGCTACACTTGATAGCATAAAAACTGCACGGTTATATTAGAAGCACCCGAATTTCAGCAGCTTATATTCAAAACAGCTTTTAATGCATAAAATCTTATGTGAGACACATCTTCGCATATGCGACCAAGAGTGATTTTTTTACTTTTTAGATATTACATTTGCTTAAGTGTGTTTTATGTCTTCAAATCTAGTAAAGTGTAACTTTCAATAAAAAAAGTGTTGTTTACTAACAAAGCCTTTCAAATGCTTCTTTGTTGAATTAGGGCCGCATGGATTTTTTCACCCCCTTTTCATTCAACTGTTAATCAATCTCCAATGTGCCGGTATATCATTCATGTATTGAGCATCGAATGTGCCTCTCGCAGTTGTTATGTATGTCATTCTTTCCAGAAAGACATCACCATGCAAAGCAAAATTTTCATTATCCCCTCATCATTCTCAATTATCTGTCAGACCCAAAGTGCCGATACTGCAACGATGGGATAGAAACAGTCGACAACCTTATCACTGGATGTTTGGTTTTAGTACATGTAGAGTACAAATCAAGATATGGCAGAGTTGGTCAATATCTACACTGGATAATGTGTCGGCATTATAAAATCAAAACTGCTGACAAATGAGCTGTAACTGAGGGAGAAAATGTAAATATTATTTGGAACTTCCCAGTATGTACAGACTGGACCATCAAAGCAAACAAACCAAGACTAAAACAATAAAGTTTGTTTATTGATTGACATGAGCATACCCTGTGAGCATAATATCTCGGCAAAAGAATTTGATAAGCTCAGAAAATATAACGATTTGCTAATCGAAATCGGAAAGATGTGGCATCTCAACACGGTTACAATACCAGTGATTGTAGGAGCACTTAGAATGATCAAAAAAGGAACTGAAAATTATTTAAGAATGACTCCTGGCTTACCATCCATACAGGAAGTGCGAAAGAGTGTCTTGACTGGTATATCAGACACACTGAGAATAGCATTGTCGCTGTAAATTTTCTTTCTCTTTTCCCTTTTATTTTGTTTGTTTACTTTTTTATTTCTTATCTTTTCGTTTTCCTCTCTCTCTTTCCCTTTTTCTCTGTCACATGACTTTGTAAATGGACAATCTGGTGTGTTTATTTTGATGGCCTACCAATGTATACAGTACGTGTCTCTCCCCTGGGTGTCAGGAAGACACTCGGCAAGAAATGGAAACAGAACTGAAAAAAGATAATAATAATAATAATAATAATAATAATAAAATAATAATAATAATAATAATAATAATGGCTTCAAATTTTGCCACAAGGGCGGCCATTTTGGGGGAGGGTATGAGTCGATTACATCGACCTCAGTGTTTCACTGGTACTTAATTTATCGACCCCGAAAGGATGAAAGGCGGAATTTGAACTCAGAACGCAAGGTGTGCTAACGATTCTGCTAGCTCGCCGCCTAACTAATAATAATAATAAAATAATAATAATAATAATAATAATAATAATAATAATAATAATAATAGATGCAGTACCAGGCAGTGGCTCTCATGGCTTCTGATCTTAACTGATTGGAAGTTTGTTATCATGTACATTGTTTTGTCTTGGTATAAAAGATGGGCTACAGCAATATTCTGCCTCAATACCACAGATTTGCTTGTCAGTTGTTTGACCTTAACCAGTTGAGCATGTCCCTTAGTGGCTGACGATATGTGCATCTCTGATCACGAGCAGAAGTAGTGGGGGAGCATCATAGCCATGTGTTGAGAGGGATTCTTGGGGTTTGAATAGTTCACCTCTGGAAACATGGGTGGTTCTTTCAACATCCTTAAACAACCCTTATTCAGGGACCGTTTGAGCAGGATGGGCTACTCAAAATGAAGAAAAATTTAACTGGCCCCACCTGCAAGGTCATGTGCTGTTTATCTTGATATGAGATCACCATGTCGCGCACATATGTTGTGATGCATGTGCCTGGTGTACCTTTATCAGACGGGTAGTCATGATGGGTATATGGGCTTCGTATATTTTACCCCAGTGTCACTTTGATGGCAGAATGCTCTCTCACTCAATAATAATTAATAATATAATAATCCTTTCTACTATAGGCACGTGGCCTGAAATTTGGTGGGAGGGGACTAATCGATCATATCGACCCCAGTGCTTCACTGGTACTTAGTTTATCGACCCCGAAAGGATGAAAGCAAACTCGACCTCGAAGGAATTTGAATTCAGAACGTAGCAACTGGTGAATAATAATACTACGATTAGTTAACCTATTAATTAATGGTATTTAATCAATTCTTGTTTTATTTTCTATATATTTTGTATTTATTTCTAGGATTTCTTAAAATAATGAGTGCCTTTATCTGGTTTCCGTTTTGTTTTTGTTTACTTTTTGCTTTGATCTTTAAACTGTGCACTTCCGTTTCGTTTGCATGCATACACACACACACACACACACATATATATATATATACCTGTGTGTCTGCATGTATATCTGTGTGAGGGATGGTTGTGGTATATATATATAATATATATATATAAAGGGGTTTTCTATGATTGTGTATAGACGGATATATATATTATCAAAGAAGAAATTTCAACACGTCTGTTTTTTATGTTTTATTATATTCTTTATAATATTAATGTAGAATATAGAAATATAGTATAAATAATATATATAATAAATAAAATGAATTGAAGTATTGATTGTCTTATTGAATAGATGAAATATTGAATATAAAATATTAAGGGACTAGTATACTTTCTTGCATTATAGCAGTCTTCAAGGTCCCAGGTTGTGACAGGAGGTGTTTAACTGTTGAAACACTTTGGAATTTCTTTGAATATATATATATATGTGTGTATATATATATATATATATAATATCTATATATATATATATATATATATATATATATATATATATTATATATATATATATATATATATATATATATATATATATATGTATGTATATATATATTACCCTGCCCCACTGATGAGGTCTTACTGTGTAGTAAGTTCAAATAAGTTCAATGCTAGCTTCCATATTACCTTTGATGTAAGCTCATTTCCTTGCTATTTTACGCATTGGATTGCAGCGGAAATCGCTAGCGATGATCCATGGCAACGCTAATGCAACAGCATTCATTAATATTTAACACAACATCCACCACCTTTAAATAAAGTTAATAAATCTTTTATCTCATTCTCTCTCGTTTTCACAAGTTCTCGCTTTCTTTTTCTCTACCTCACTCCCCACCCCTCTCTCTCTCTCTCTCTTTCTCTCTCATTTTTCTATTTCTTTATTCCCCTTTCTCTCCCTCTCTGTCTCCTTTCTATCTATCTATCTTTTCTACATTATGCTTGAGGACAGTTGAAAATCCATGGCTGTCTTTTATGTTCGTATGAAATGTATGTGTGTATACACACACATATATATATACATACATACATACATCTTATATATATATATATATAATATATATATATATTATTACACATATATATATATATAATATACATAGTATATATATATATACATTACATATATATGTACATATATATTACTACATACATATATATAATATATATACTATATATATATATATATATATATATATTATATATGTTAATAAAATAGAACATATGCATATATATAAACATATATGTACGTACCTACCTCTACACGTACATATACACGCCTCACCCTATATGTGTACAGGACACCAAAAAGACGTCGAACACATAGAGAGACGAAAAAACATAGACACAAACCAAGGAACAAGACAAGCAAAAAAGAGATACAGGACAATAAGCCAACGAAAAATCCCCTTCTTCAGTCGCTAAGGTTTCATCTCATAAACGTTTCGAAGGATAACAGCGAGACGTATACTTCGAAGAAAACTTCCTTCCTGCGAAAAGCAAATCAATTAAAATTCTGAGATCTTTTCGCAGAGGGGTAAAAAAGCAAGACGGTAACGACAGTACAACATATAAACAGTAAAAAATATATATAAACAGTGGAAAAATAAATATATAACAGTGAGAGACAGGACAAGGAGAACAAGATAAGAAGGCTGTTAACGCCAGACGAAAAAGCATTGCAAACGCTGGATTATAGTGGACGACGAGAGAGAAAAATTGTCGACCAGTAGCCTTAGAAGGCGGGCGAGAAAAGACAGGATAGCAGTTACGACGGAAGTATCGTCGCAGATGGACGACGGGAATGGGAGGAGGAGGAGCAAGAGGAAGAGAGAGAAGGGAATGGTGCGAGGAGACCATGAAGAATAGTGTGAAAGGGAGAGAGAGAATGAAGAATGAGAGAGAGAGGAAGAGACAAGTTAAGTGAGGGAAAAAAGACGAAAAAGGGAATGGGAGAGAAAGAAAGAAAGAAAGATGCAGAGTCGCGTGAGAGTTAATATCAAGGCTAACTTGATAAACGAACAATCTTACTTAATGGGTTGCGTGCGTTTAGTCGTATATATGTTAATAAAAAGAACATATGCATATATATAACATATATGTACGTACCTACCTCTACATGTACATATTACACGCATTATTGTGTACAGGACACCAAAAAGACGTCGAACACATAGAGAGACGAAAAACATAGACACAAACCAAGACAAGACAAGCAAAAAAAGAGATACAGGACAATAAGCACAACGAAAAATACCTTATATCTAATATGTGTGTGTATGTGTGTGTGGGTGTGTAGTCATAGATTTTCAACTATAATCAGCTCAGCATAACCATTGTGAGAAATAGGGGGAGGGAGAGAAGGAGAGAGAAAGCTGTATAATAAGCCCCACCAACAAGCACACGCATGACCACACATATGCATATGTACTTATATGTTGGTATATATATATATATATATAGAAGTATATAGATGCATTTCAATGTACAAATACGTATGACTCTCTCTCTCTCTCTCTCTCTCTCTCTCTCTCTCTCTCTTTCTCCACACATACACACATGCATAGATACATACACACATACAGACAGACATACATACACACATACACACACACACACACACATATCTTATAAGGAGCACTCCGTCGGTTACGACGACGAGGGTTCAAGTTGATATGATCAACGGAACAGCTTGCTCGTGAAATTAACATGCACGTGGCTGAGCACTCCACAGACACGTGTACCCTTAACGTAGTTCTCAGGGAGATTCAGCGTGACACAGAGTGTGACAAGGCTGATCCTTTGAAATACAGGTACAACTCAATTTTGCCAGCTGAGTGAACCGGAGCTACGTGAAATATAGTGTCTTGCTCAAGGACACAATGCGTCGCCGGGAATTGAACTCACGACATTACGATCGTGAGCCGAATGCTCGAACCACTAAGCCACCACTAGTTGGAATTTACAAAAAGAAAGACGAAGGCGGGTGTGTAAACAACAAACAGATGTATTAGTTTAGCGCTCGGGGAGAAACTTTTATGTTTCGAGCCTATGCTCTTCAACAGAAAGGAAGACAATACATACATACATATATATATATATTATATATATATATATATATATTATATATATATATATATATATAAATATATATATTCTTTACTTGTTTCAGTCATTTGACTGCGGCCATGCTGGAGCACCACCTTTAGTCCAATAAATCGACCCAGGACTTATTTTTTGTAAGCCTAGTACTTATTCTATCGTTCTCTTTTTGCCGAACCGCTAAGTGACGAGGACGTAAACACACCAACACTGGATGTCAAGCGATGGTGGGGGACAAACACAGACACAAACAACAAACACATATATAAATATATATATATATATATATATATATACGATGGGCTTCTTTCAGTTTCTGTCTACCAAATCCACTCACAAGGCCTTAGTCGGCCCGAGAGTCGGCTAGAAGACACTTAGCCAAGGTGCTACGAAGTGGAACTGAACCCGGAACCATGTGATTGGGAAGCAAGCTTCTTATCACACTGCCACTAAATGACACATAAAGCCACTAATAAAGACATATTTAAATGCATGAAATACATATGTAGAATATAAAATCTTCTGCCCTTTTACTTTTTTCACTCATTGGATTGCAACCATACTGGGGTATCACGTCATATGTGGGTGTATGTGTGTACATATATATACGTACATATATACATATATATAAATATATACATGCATACATACACACACACAAACACCCACCTTTATATATATATATATATATATATATATATACAGATAGATAGATAGATAATAGATAGATAGATAGATAGATAGATAGATAGATAGATAGATAGATAGATAGATAGATAGATAGATAGATAGATAAATAGATAGATAGATAGATAGACAGATAGATAGATAGACATACGCACTTTCACAAACATAGAAATGACTTTGGGGGTTTTCTGAGTTACCTGAATTATATTTGCATGATTACAGAACAGACGTAGCACCTCTCTCTCTCTCTCTCTCTCTCTCTCTCTCTCTCTCTCCTCTCTCTCTCTCTCTCTCTTACGTCTGTTCTGTAATCATGCAAACAGAATTCAGGTAACTCAGAAAACCCCCAAAGTCATTTCTATGTATAATTACTGATTAACTGGATATTTAATACCATAGAAGAAATGACGCGGATGATAAGAATAAGAACCAAACAGCCAGCTTTTACAAAGCCACTATTCAGCCCACTAGAAATAGCAGATAAATACCCTTAAACCAATCTTAAACCATCTTTAAACTGAACAGATTGTGTAACGAGGTTCTAGATACATTGTCTAAAATATAAGATAGGATAGTTATTATAGGAATGCTCAGATCGTAGATCTCCTTGATCAGGATTAATCTGACGCTAATCATCAACATCACTGTCGTCGAACAGATAGCCTATAGATTAACTAGGCAACAAACTAGCAGAAACGTTAGCACGCCGAGCGAAATGCTTAGCGGTATTTCGTCTGTCGTTACGTTCTGAGTTCAAATTCAGCCGATGTCGACTTCGCCTTTCATCCTGCGGGGTAGATTAAATTAAGTACCAGTTACGCACTGCGGTCGATGTAATCGACTTAATCCGTTTGTCTGTCCTTGTTTGTCCCTTCTGTGTTTAGCCCCTTGTGGGTAGTAAAGAAATAGGTATTTCGTCTGTCTTTATGTTCTGAGTTCAAATTCAGCCGAGATTGACTTTGCCTTACATCCTTTCGGAGTCGATTAAATAAGTACCAGTTAGGCACTGGGGTCGATATAATCGACTTAATCCGTTTGTCTTTCCTTGTTTGTCCTCTCTGTGTTTAGCTCCTTGTGGGTAGTAAAGAAATAGGTATTTCGTCAGTCTTTACGTTCTGAGTTCAAATTCAGCCGAGGTCTACTTTGCCTTTCAATCAATTGGTGCTCGATAAAAGTCGATCTAATCGACTGGCCCCCTCCCCAAAAAATTCGGGTCTTGTGCTTAGATTAGAAAAGAATTTCTCAGGCGGCGAGCTGGCAAAAACGTTAGCACCCCGGGCGAAACGCTTAGCAGTATTTCGTCTGCCGCTACGTTCCGAGTTCAAATTCCGCCGAAGTCGACTTTGCCTTTCATCCTTACGGGGGTCGATAAATTAAGTACCAGTTATGCACTGGGGTCTATGTAATCGACTTAATCCGTTGTCTGTCCTTGTTTGTCCCCTCTGTGGGTAGTAAAGAAATAGGTATTTCGTCTGTGTGAGTTTGTATTTATTAGTAATTATTATTGGAGTGCAAATAGGTTTAAGTTTCTATTGACTGTTTTTGTGTTATTTTCTGTTATAATTATTGTTCCCGTTATAATTAGTTGTGTGATAGTCTTCGTTCGAAAACTATCGTATGTTTTCCACTGGGGGGAAAACATTAATTGCTGGCAAGATGCCGAAAAGTGTAACTTCGTCTGTCGAAGAGTCGTCAACCAATAGAGAGGCAAAAAAGGTTGAAACCTTAATATTTGGCGATATTTCTGATCCTTCTGAAAGTGAATTTCCCCAACCATCAATGTGTACTGTTATTTCTTTATTGCCCGCAAGGAGCTAAACATAGAGGGGACAAACAATGACAGACAAAGGGATTAAGTCGATTACATCGACCCCAGTGCGTAACTGGTACTTAATTTATCGACCCCGAAAGGATGAAAGGCAAAGTCGATCTCGGCGGAATTTGAACTCAGAACGTAACGGCAGACGAAATACCGCTAAGCATTTCGCCCGGCGTGCTAACGTTTCTCGCCACCTTAAATGTGTACTGTTGCAAAGAGGAATATTGACGTGAAAAGCCTTCAAACAGAAGTAAATAAACAAAAAAGAAGTTTTGCGTCGGCGGCTGGAGATGGAACCCGCCAGCTGTCGACAAACAAAAATGACCTCATAAAGTACAAAGATATGATAACAATTGAAGACGGTGTTGTGAAAGTTCAACCCCCGGAAGAACTATTAATGTTAGAAAAAAGAAAAACAATTATTTTTAAAGCTTACTATCTAAAAGAAAAAAATTGATCGAGTGAGCGAAGAGAAAATTGAGAAGTGCTTGAAACCCATCTGGCATGATATCAAATACCTAGCCAGAGGGAAGAAGTTTGGTACTATCGAAGTACGACTACAAGATATAGAAAGTGCACAAATGCACTCAGTTAAATCTTTAGAAGCAGAGGGCGTTGTTTTAATTCCAATATATATGGGAATGAGGATGTCAAAGATACGTATACCAAGAATCCCACCTCAAGTCGACCCTGTGTGGTTGATGGCGGCAGTCCTGGCAAAAAAAGGAAGATAATATAACGCTCCTTCAGGCTACCGTCACAGAAAAGGCTTATTGAACCGGTCAAACGGTTCACCTAATACAAGCAGAACAATCAATTTTAGAACAGTTCCCGGAGAAAATAGAAATTGGGGAGGAATTCCTAAACGTATTCATTGAGCGACGTAAGCCCCGATGTTTCCAGTGTGGCCAGCTGGGCCATATAAAAAAACACTGTAGAGACGGCGAGGAAGAATCCGATGGTGATGAGGAGGAGAGAGAGAGAAACAGAAGAAAAGAAATCAACTAACACAACAAAAAAAAATGGAAAACTCAAATCAACAAAAACAGGTCGAACTAAGACCAAAAAAACTGCGAAAAGAGACAAACCAAAAATAGTAAAGGAAGCAGAAGAGAGAGGGATAGTCGCGTTATACAGTAAAAATGAAGATTTAATGAGTGAAATAAAAGCGAAAAAAATCAGCCAGTAGGATTGCAGAATTTTCTAATAAATATCAGAACTACGAGTTCTACGAAATGGATAAAAAGACTCATAATGTATTACCTAACACGTAAAGAAAGTCGGTGTCGGTGATGAGATTGAATTTTAATCAATCCATTTTTCAAGACTTGCCTCCTTCGACCCTATGTCAAGAAAAGGTGGAGAGACCCTCTCCACAAGACACCCCGGATTAAATATGTAAGTAATGTCTATTCACATTGGTTGTGTAAATGTTCGTGGCGTGATGTCTAGTTGGAAGCAAAGGCGCTTCCTAAATGTCATCAGGGCAAGAACATTGGATGTGATTGTTGCAACGGAAACCTCGGTGAAAGGGCCAAGAGATCTGCTCCTCCTCCTGAACGGCTATGAGAAATACGTTTCTCCTAGTCGGGCGGGAGGTGGGGGTGGGATATTGGTCATACTAAAAAGAAACCGGGTAGCCGAGAAAAAGTTTTTTCTGATCCAGAAGGCAGGTTGGTCGTCCTTGACCTGAGATTCAGTTGTGGCAAGATAATCAGGGTGGTTGCAATTTATGCACCCAATGTTATGGGCCCGCAAAGTTAATATTTTCGTGACCTGGGCAAGTTCCTGGCCACGTCACATTCGCTAGTACTGATAGGAGATTTTAACACAATCTGTGACGCACTCACAGATTGTGTTGGCTCGAACATGGATAGAAAATATAACCCTGGCTTACGGGATCTGCTGAGTCACTTTCAGCTAGCAAATCCATATAGGTTGGAACACCCGAACACTCCACAGTAGACGTGGTCAAATAGTGATAGGTCTTCCAGAACATATATAGATAGTGTTTTAATTAGAAAAACAGATAAGTCCATAGCTAAGTGTCCACAGTTTTATCTAGTCAGTTACAGTGATCACAAGATGGTTACCTGTAAGCTGACTGTAGATAAGTTGCATAGACAGGGATCGCCGTTTGGCGATTGAGGAGTACAGAAAGCGGATCGAGATGTTAATATAGAAGGCATTGACAGGTACCATCATAAATAACAAATGGTGTTACGCCCTAAAAAGAACCATAAAATATGAGTCTATTAGGTTTAGCATAAGTTTAGCTAAGAATAAGAGACGGTCTAGTTAAGGAACTAGAAGCCTGGAGGACTGGTAATGCGGACCAAGTGAAGGTGAAGAGACTGGAGTTGAACCAGCAACTTGAAGCCCAACACATGGGAATATTGCCAGAGCTAAGTTACGTATGGTGGGAAGTAAGGAATCAAGGCCGCTGGATGGACCCGAGTGGTGGAAGCTAGACAAGGAAATAGTTTCACTATTCAGTCTTTGACGAATGAAAATGGTGTCTTGGTAAACGAACCCGAGGAAATGTGTGAAGCCTTTCAGGAGTACTTCACCTAGCTGTTCGGAGGTGATGAAGGTCCTGATGGTGGGGAAGTCCTCAAGGACTTTCTTGTCGGGCTGTCGGGCTGCCATACCTCTCGGGGTCGAATGCGGAGTCTTGCAAAGGGCCGATGACGCCTGTGAAGGTGATGGAGGCTATGACCGACTGTAAAGCGGGTAAATCGCCGGGACTTGATGGTCTTCCGTACGAGCTGTATAAATGTATGCCAGACTTGTTCGGGCACCTACTGGCTGACGTGTACGCGAACTGGCAACAGAATGGGTTTATCCCCAGGTCTGTACGCCGGGAAGTAGTGACTTTGGTCAGAAAGGACTCGGACAAGGGGGACGTTTTAGATAATTTCAGGTCCATTACTCTGTTAAACGCAGAAGTGAAGATTTTGGCCAAGGTCTTAGCAAAAAGGTTGGCGAGTGTCGTGAATGGTATAGTCAGGGAGGCACAGATATGTGCCATCCCATGTTGAACCATTCAGGATAATCTCCATCTTATTCGCTATACCATAGAGAGGGTTGGTGTTAAATCTGACAAAGGTGGGGCATTGGTCCATTTGGACCAGTCTAAAGCTTTTGATAGGGTTGACCATCGATACCTGGCGACTGCGCTTGCGCGGTTCGGCCTAGGCCTTGGCTTCCTCATGTGGTTTATCGCTTTGTATCACAACATTGACTCGATAGTTCGGGTGAACGGTTTCCTTTCGAAGCCGTTCTGCATCAGGCGCTCGGTTCGTCAAGTAAGTCCGCTCTCACCACTTTTGTATGTGGTGGCTCTTGAGCTCCAACTGCGAAGGTTGAGTGGCATCCCGAGAGAACCAGGTTTAGCGGAGTTTGTTACAGCTTACGTGGACGATATCACTATCAGCGTAACCACAGTAGCACGCCTACGTGAAGTGGATAAGGTTATTGAGGTTTACGAGACGGTGGCAGGAGCAAAGATTAACCGGGAAAAGTTGGTCGGCTTGCAGCTCGGCACCTGGGTTGGCAAGTCCATGCCTTCAGACAGCGTTGTTGGGTGCTGGACAGAGGGACCGGTTAACTAACTGGGAGTCTGGTTTGGACCAGGCTTCCAGATAGAGAAGAACTGGACGGAGGTTTCGAGTAGGGTGGCTGCAGTAGTCAAGACCTGGTCTTATCGGTGGCTATCCCTGAAAGGGAGGGTGGAGGTGGCCACTGTGTTTATCGCATCGGTCATTACTTACCGCCTGACCGTCGTGCCCTGTCCGGATTCGTGGTTGATCAGGTTGGAGAGACAACTCTTTCGCTTTTTGTGGAAGAGCAGGTCACCACTTGTGAAACGCTCTGTATGTTGTCAAAAGCCGTTAAAGGGAGGTTTAGGGATGCTTTGATTAATAATGCGCAGGCATGCGTTGAGGTTGAGGCATCTCTGGATTCTCCTGGGTGGTGAACGGATGTGGTCTCTGCTGGCCAAACAAATGTTCCCTGAGTTTAAAAGTTTTTGGGAAGAGGAAGCCTGGCGTTTTCGTAGACCGAGGCCGAGTGAATGGCATAAAGAGTTCCGTAAGGCCCTCCTACTATTCCGGCTCTCGGGCAACGCCAGCGGTGAGGGTTCTACACGAATTTTATATAGTGGGTTGGTAGAGTCTGAATGTGACGATGACCTGGGGGCGACTCTAGGTCTTGGGTATAGCCTGTTCCATCGTATATTCGGATTGAGGACATTGGACAATTTTCAAAAGTCCTTGACCTGGCAATGTTACAGAGGTGCCTTGCCCGTTTGGGATAAGCTCGAAAGACATGGTAAGCGTCAGCCCCCGACCTGTCCAAGATGCGGGGAAGACAGGGGAACCGTCTCTCACGCTATTGTCCAGTGTCTGGAGGTATCTGAAATGTGGGTTTATGCTGAACACCTGTTGTCCGGTGAAGGAAGAGTACGGCTGTCGACTGAGTCAATTATAAAAATTGACCCACCAGAAGTTTTAACAAGCGAAGGTAAGAGTTGTTTTCTCACGGTTGTAGCAATAGCGAAAGAGGCAGTATGGAAAACTAGGATAAAAAGCATTAAGACAGGCAACTTTATGTTCTGTCACGATTTACGATCATTTTTTACTTTTCCTTTGAAAAGGAAGGTCTGACTGGAGAAGAGGTGTCTGTTGGAGAGTATGTTCAAAAAGAGATGGAAGCATGTTGTGCGTGCAAGGAACCGTGTGAATAGGCTATAAAAGAAGAACAAAAACAAGGTACCAGCAATAGATTGGTGGGGTTGGAGCGTGGCCTGATCATCACTACATTTGTGTTGTCTCTGCATTGTTAATTTCATTCAATTTTTTAATATTTTATATAATTTCTATATTCATATTCTATGTAAAATCATAACATATTACTGATCCCAATCAGTTGTTTTGTCCATTTCTGTGTTTGGCCCCTTGTGGGTAGTAAAGAAATTGGTATTTCGCCGAGGTCAACTTTGCCTTTCATCCTTTCGAGGTCGATAAAATAAGCACTAGTTACGCACTGGGGTCGATCTAATCGACTAGCCCTTCCCCCAAAATTTCAGGCCTTGTGCCTAGTGAAGAAAAGATTATACTATTGCTTTGAAAGCAGCGAACTGGCAGAATTGTTAACACGCCGGGCGAAATGCTTAGCGGTATTTCGTCTTTCGCTAAGTTCTGAATTTTAATTTCACCGAGGTCGACTTCGCCTTTCAGGGTCGATTAAATAAGTAGCAGTTACGCACTAGGTTCGATGTAATCGACTTAATCCCTTCCCCCAAATTTGAGGCCTTGTGCTTCCCGTAGAAAGAATTATATTATTGCTTTGCATTATTCTATTATTATCCAATTATTTCAGGTTTATAGAGCTCTTTTTATGGGTTCTAAACATTCAGCAGATTCTTTCACCTTTATTGAAAGATTTAATATTTCAATATTTTCCACCTTCTTTTAATTTTCCCAATATTTTCCGTTAAAAAATAGTTATGAAAATATCTTCATTTTGCCCCCTAGAAACGTTGTTAATGCCATATTTTCATTTGCTTCTATCTATTTTGTAACTTAACTCAACTCTCTTTTCATCACAAACCACTGCATAATTTCAATCCGCTTTCATGGGAACTTTAGCCAAATTCAATTACAGAAAACAATATAGGAGCTTTCTGTAGTTGAATTTGTACTCACACTTTCTCTCTTTCTAACTTTCTTAAATCAGTATTCTCTTCCTCTCACTATTTTATTCACTTGTCGACTACAAACTTCCTCAACTGAACGACTTTATTTGAACTTCTCTTCCTTCACAATCTGGACTTTTTTTCTATTTCACTTACAAAAAATTCAATTCTCATTTATTGTATACTAACTTCGTCTTAGTTTTCTTATCCGATATCCATTTTTCTGATTTTAAAAACTAACCATTTATTTCCTTTACTGAACATGCAAAGCTCATTCTGACAAAAACATTATTGCAAAATATCACAGAATATTTTTTCATAAGTATCTTCTCTTGATACTAAATACTTTCAGTCCATTATATTGACAGTGTCCTTCCTAGTTTCAGATTTAGCACTTTCAAATTACGAACAAGCTGAAACTTTGAAGACAAAATCACTATAAAACTTGTATGAGTTTAATAAACATATAGGCGCAGACGTGGTTGTATGATAAGTTTTCTTCCCGACCACATGATTCCAAGTTCAGTTTTATTAAGTGGCTGCTTGGACAAACGTTTTCTATTACAGCCACTGGTCGACCAAGGTCTTGTGAGCGGATTTGGAAGACGGAAACAGAAAGAAGCCCATCGTGTAAGTGTGTTCGTGTGTATGTAGTTGATTATATCAAATCCAGTATTTGCTTAGTACTTTAATTAATCTCGGAAACATGGAATTCATAGTAAATCTGGGCAGTAATTGAACTCAGAATTAAAACTGGCGGTTCCGAGTACCACAAAGTATGAATCTACTTACAAATCCTAGCATCTACATACGAAGCTTTCGATCATGTTTCACATTGTAAGGCTTCTGAAAATTAAAAAAACTATGTTGCTGTAAGTTGCAGCCATGTCTAATAGCATGAATCAGAAGCTGCCTGTTAGGATGTTTCATATCAGTAAGTGTCCACACTGTTCTCTCTTCAACCATCTTTCTGTCAACTTGAGTGTACTTCAGAGCTCACTTCTCTTTCGCCCTCTGCTTCTTCTCTAGATTAATGGTCTTGTAGCTGTCACCTCTAACCACTCGCATACACATGGCATCTCTCTCTCCCCCTCTCTCCATTCTCTCTCTCCCTCTCTCTCTTTGTCTCTCTCTGTTAATTTACTTAATACGCACTCACACACACACACACACACACACATTGGTTAATTTATTTGTCTACATAAAAACACACATGCATACATGCATACATACATATATACACACACAAACACACACAAACACACACACACACACACACACACACACACACACAGATAGATACATACATACATACATACATAAATAT
>NC_042998.1:84153515-84163515 GCF_006345805.1 Octopus sinensis
CTGGTGCCAAGCTGTATCAGCCTTTGCCTTTCCTTTGGATAACATGGGTGGCGTGGAGAGGGGAGACTGGTATGCATGGGCCCCTGCTGCTCTTCCATAAACAACCTTGCCCGGTCTTGTGCCTTGGAGGTGAACTTTCTAGGTGCAATCCCTTGGTCATTCATGACCGAAAGGGTTCTTTACCCTATACATACGACGGGCTTCTTTCAGTTTCTGTCAACAAAGACCACTCACAAACCTTTGGTCGGCTCGAGGATATAGTAGAAGACGCTTGCTCAAGGTGCCACGCAGTTGGACTGAACCCAGAACTATTCGGCTGGAAAGCAAACTTCTTACAAACGGATCGGCCGATTCGGTAATCGAAACCACGACCTTGCTATAAGTACAACACCCAAACCACCAGGCAACACGCTTTCACAGATATCGTATTACATGTATGGTATACACTCGAATATAAGGGAAACTATTTGTTTGTTTGTTTGTTTTTAGTTTGTTTGTTTTTTTTTCTTTTTGTCTTTTTGTTTTGCTTTTTGTTTTTCTTTTTGTTTTTGTTATGGAACTTCAATAAATAAGGATCACATATTCATTCGTATTATATAACAATATATAATGACTGGAATGCATAACATCTCCGTTTTGGGATTGCTTCCGTTTGTTATATTTCAGGGATTTTTTTTTAATGAGAAACAAAAACAGAACAGGCATTACTATAACCAAACAATGCACACGATGTATGTAGGTATGTGCGTATATGTTTACGCCAAGACAAATAATCACTTTGTGTCACAAATCAGACAGCCAATATTTTATCAACATATTTTACAAATTACTCTATTTTAAATAACGAATGATACACGTATTTTTATGATTGATGAGGAATATATGGCCAGTGGTGTTGTACAAAATGATGAACGTGTGTGCTAAGTTATAGATAATATAATTTTACAAAAGAAAATAAAAGATGGTAACAAAATTATTTCGTTGTTTTGAGTCGCACATGAAAAATATTCAATCTTTCTATAATACATTAATAGTATTGGTGTTGTTGTTATCATTTAGAATTCTTGATTAGATAAGCCAGAAAATATAGCCTCACACACACTAACATACGCATGTACTCACACAGCAACAACAAAACAATCTCGTCTCTGAGAACTTTTGCATCAATTGTAATATCTTTCGAGTTAACAAATGAATACAACGTGTGTGTGTGTGTGTGTGTGTGTGTGTGTGTGGTGTGTGTGTGTGTGCGTGTGTTTGTGTGGAGGTGTTGTTTCTGCATGATTTTATTTTCATTCCAAGTGTTTTCAACATAAAAAGAAGCTGTTATATGGATAAATTTCGATGAGGTTATCCTCAATTACGAAGAACTCAAAGTTACGTAACAGAAGAAGGATTCTTGGTGTTTATTGTCTTCTTACAACATGGACAGGTGTTGCGACTCTCACCTTATCTGAGAAAACTTTTGTTATTGTATAAATAAATTATTATTGTATAAATAAGTGAATCGGTAAATGAATATTTCCTTCCTGGTGGCTGATGGTCGAGGATCTCAGATAGTCTCTCTGATAGTTCAGAGGGCCTCGAATTCTCTTCGGACCTGATTTATTGTTGAGGGGCTGACTCCCTTACCCTTCGCTACTTCACAGGCACTGACCTTTTATTTTGGCTATTTTCCATAGCTGCTAATCCCAGAATGCCCACCTAGTTATCCTGCTGGTGAGGCTGTGGATTCAGAAGTACTTTAACAAAAGACATGCTTTAAGAAAAGCTAAGTGAAGTTTCACTCCCTTGGTTGTTCAACATGCTGGACACTCACCTGAAATTTCTAAATCCCCGCATTCTAGCAAGATTCTTGTTGACTTCATCTGTACTTTTAGAATATATCTAGCAACCATACTCGACAGATTCGCCTGCCAGACAAGCCTGGTGGAGGAGCTGGTTTAATCGTCAACGATTTAGTTGCTGGATTAGTCACGTGTAATGAGTTGTACTTGACTTCATGTTACCAGTAGCGTTCGTGAACACTCTAGAATGAGTAGTACACTGACAGTTAACGTTAACCTAGGTAAGGACCACGGTCTGTCATGAACAAATGAATAGTATAATTCCTCTTTTTAAATAACATATATTTACTGACGAGCATACTAGTCACCGACTCTCTCATGAATATAAAGTATAAAATGTGACGATAAATAGCCAATATTACGAAAAAAGCAACAATATTACAAAATTCACTCGCGAATGTTTAATGTCTTATCGAGTTGAGGAGTTGTTATTTGTGTTTTAAGAATTCCACATTGCATCAAGATCAGATAATTTCAGCAGATAAAGACGCGGACAAGAAACCAGACAGATTTGTAAAACTGAATTAAGATGAGCAAAACTTCAGCCTTCTTAATATGATTGGTTACTATCTTTTGAATATAGAGTAGATCTACGCCAGCATGTCTTCTGGAAACAAAGCCTCTAGGCAATGTTCTGTTTATCGATATTGGCAAGAGATGCCTTATGGTGATTTTGAGTTATGACGTTGGTTTGTAATTCTGGAATAAAATGGGCGGGGGTGAAATCTCAATTCTTTGAATGAGAATTATTTAAGCAAACAATATGAATACATGTTCGTAATAATGTTATGTTATAACAATCAGAACGATGTAGTTTAAGAGATTACAAGAAGCAGATCAAATGCTGCACTAATGCAAATCCAAGAATTCAGCTAATACATTACATTTGTGACTCCCACTACATTAAGTATCTTAACACGAATTATCCTGTATTCCTTCGATAGAGTGGAGAGGCAATATGGTGGACTGAGATTTGGAAGATGGTAATGGCGCGAAATAATCTACTGGGAGACTTTTTGGTCTCTATCTCAGTGGTTCTCAGTCTGTTTCACTTCTTGTCACACAGGAGATCAATTATAAAGTTATTGGTGATCGAATATAGAGATGAAATAAATATATTACATAGTGGATCTCTGTCGTTAGACGAGGGGTATTAAATAGTTCGATCAACAGAATAAACTTCTGGATTAAACGTGTAAGTAGCTCTCTCTCTCTCTCTCTCTCTTTCTTTCTCTTTCTCTCTCTCTCTCTCTCTCTCACTCTCTCTCACGGCCCTTCCGCTCTTAGCCCAGCGAAACATTCAGTATATGACGGATGGAAAGAGAGAGAGAGAGAGAGAGAGAGAGCTGCACCAGTAGTATCCGGTTGGTACTCATCTATAGCTGAAAAGACTGGAGTAACGCGAACTTAAACGCATTACTCAAGAACACAATAACTCTGCGCTCCAAGAATTGAACCAACCACCATATGATTATGAGCCCAAACACTAACCACTAAACCAAATGCTTTAATGCATACATACATAGGTACGACATACGTACGTACGTACGAATTACATACATACAATCAGAAAGACACACGTATATACATACAATGCATACATACAAACATATGTACTGCATACATACATGCAGACAAGCAGACATACATGCATGCATATATACTTATATACATGCAGACGCATTCATACATGCAGGTTCGGAGGCAGACATGTATGCATAAATACATACATTATTAAATTATTTACTTCATCATACGTCTACTTACATCAAAAAGAAGTGAAAAGCAACTAAAAAGCAGAGAATATTTCCTGTGGTTAGTATTGTACATAACTGAAACGGTAGTGTCACGTTCCATTTGGAGATAATATCGCTGTGGACATTTGATACGAAAATATGATAATATCTTTCATACTTGAATTGCACAATAGTCACTATTTTTCTCATCGTGCTGGCCTGAAGACATTCCTGTGTCATTCATTTATTGTATATTAGGTAGCTCTCTCTTCCTGCTCCTCTATGGGAAAAGCCTATCTAAGTGCTTAGTAATGTTTCCATTAAAAGTTACTCTTCCTACCAATTTCATTTAACCGTTACTTTCTATCTTGCGGTGTGTTTATGCAATGGCGTAAGACCTTCTGTTGTTAAGCCAAAAATTTCTTCGTTACATTTTAATTCAACTTAAATGATAAAGCTGCTCTGGGACTGCATCGAATGTATTCATGTTCGGAATAATTATTAAGATTTTCTCTTAAATTTAGCTTAATAATTATTCCGAACATGAATATATTCGACGCAATTCCAGAGCAGTTCTAACACTTAAGCTGAACTAAAATGTAAAGAAGAAGTTTTTGGCTTAATGACAGGCCTTGCGCCATTACGTAAATACACTGCAAGATAGAAGACGGGGGAAAAAGAAATTTTTTTTTTCTTTCCTTTTTTTCTTTTTGCAACACACCCTTTCAAATGATGTGTAGGAGAAGCGTTTTAAGAAAAAAAAAGAATCTGGAAATTTCTAATCATTCCCACCCACTCCTGCACTGAATTTGTCCAATTTTTTTTTTTTTGTGTGCATAACGTCCTTTAAAACAATAGGAGACGTCTTTTCAGTAAAAGAAAATTGAAAATTTAGGATTTTTCCAACCCCCACCCCGATTTTTCCCATTCTGTTTTTTCTTTTCTTTCTTCTTTTTCTTTTTTTTTTTTGCACTAGGCACTTAAAAGTGATGGGAGAAGCCCTTTGGCAAGAGGAAAAAAATTTGGAAATCGGCGATCGCCATTACAATTCCCACTTCCTTTATTTTCAAGTAGAAAATGAAATGTAATTTAAAAGCAATAGTGAATTTTATTATAATTTTTCATTAACCCCGCAACCTTCATAAATCCTAAAAAAGTTTGGCTTTTTGTTTTTTGGGGGGTTTTTTCCGAAATATTTTTAATCATAGTTTTAAAATACGGACTGTCCGAATCTGTTATTTGTTTCTGTTTTTAATTACATATAATTTTCAGACGCAGAGGTATGTGATTTAAGGGAGATTTAGGTGTTTTCAGCATATCCTACGACCACCTGGTGCCTTTCTCGTTTCTTTGTCACTCTGACACATATTTTATTTTTATGGAATGATGATGCGGAAATAACGGTTTTGTTTAGCTCAAAGATGGCCCATCACAGGGGTTTAAACAACAACAACAACACATTTGTAATTTAAATTTTTACTCCATCTCACTCTAAGCGAGGCAATGTGTGTGTATTTGTATGTGTGGAGGGGATTGTGTA
Source organism: Octopus sinensis (assembly GCF_006345805.1). Classification (NCBI taxonomy): domain Eukaryota; kingdom Metazoa; phylum Mollusca; class Cephalopoda; order Octopoda; family Octopodidae; genus Octopus; species Octopus sinensis. The sequence goes on from NC_042998.1 coordinate 84,158,639, forward strand.
TAAGAAAAAACATAGTTACTAACAGAAAAATATGCAATTAAAATAAACTATATTTTATATACCTTTTTTACATCACTCTGGCACCCTAATGAAATTCCTTATACATAGAGAGAGTTGGATAACTACAATGCGAATCACGAAAATTGAAAGAGATAGACAAATAGAAAGTGGGGGATCTTTTTTATTGCTGTCACAGATTTTGAAATTTTAACATTAAGTTAAAATTTCCAAATCTGGCATATTGATGTACTTTTGTGATTCATTTATAATGACTGAAATAAGTAAAAAATAAATGAACAAGCAGCTCTGTGAGAAAAATAACCTGAATTAAGTACATTTAAGGAGCAAACAAACAAGGATGCAATTTATAAATTGAAATAAAGTTTAAAAAAGAAAATTAGAAACCAAAGTTTGGTGTTCCAATAGCAAAACATAGAATCAGGGAAAAAAGAAAACGAAACAAACTTTTACCATTTAAAAGGAGTCGAAATTGGTAACCGGAAATTTGACTTTCACTGATAGGAATTCACACAGAAGTGTTTGACAGCCGTTGTACTCACTTACGCACGCATTCACGCACACGCTCACACACACACACACACACACACACACACACACACACACACACACACACACACACACGCATCTATTCTTTTTTTCTTTTTTTCCCTTTTTTAGTCTCAGCCTGAGGGCTTGCGGCCATGCCAGAGCAGTAGGACTGAACGAAGAACCATGTGGTTGAAAACTAAGCTTCTTACTACACAGTCACGCCTACGCCAAGATTCACACTCTCCTTCGAAACAAAATTATGACTGCGAAAATGCCAAACAGAGAAAGCAAACTATATTCATTTCCCTACACCCAGAAAGACCAAACCTATAGACAACATATCGGCGGCTGCAACTTAAAAACTAAGTCTTTCACACACACACACGACTTCAGACTATATCGTACACCGTTTGGTAAGGAAGTAGTCTTGTAATAGAAAATCTTCTAATGGAACTTATTGAGTTACAATGTAACGGTATATTAACATTCAGATTTCATGCAAGGCGAATATCTCTACTAGTGTTCTACGACGAATATAATGTTGGACACAGACTTTATATCAATTTGACAGTTCATGGCATCGACGTTCGATGATACTTATATTTCTGAGCAACTACTTTCCAAAATGAAATACACGAAAAGCAACTTAAAAATACGAATGACTGGTGGCCATTTGTAAAACGTTATGCTTCTGCCTTCCTCCAGTTTTTTCCCTTGATGTAAAATATCGAACGCTAGCAACATCAATTATCATATTAATAATTAATGATTCCATTACAACATAAGCTTCAACTTTAAATGAAAAAAATTTAATCTAGAATTCTATGTTTTTACTGTTATTATTATTGGATAAGAGAGCAGTGCATGCCATCAAAGTGACGTCAACAAAAGAAAACATCTAAAAGTTTGTCCCTCATAGGCCTGGGTAGTTTTTTGCAGCATCGGTGTTATCTTGAAGATCATTATCAGATGAACTTAGAGTTTCTTCCATGCGTCGGTGAAATCAGTGCTATTGTACGAATCTGTAGCTTAGACATTTATCAAACAACTGGCAACAAGAACTGATGACGGCTATACTCGCATATTGCGGACTGTTCTGAGCATCTTTGGGAAAAACTATCCAACTAAGCAAAAAATTTACGGCAATCTTCTCTCAATCATTGATACCATTAAAGAAAGAGACATGTACTTTGAGGGATATTACTGATAGGTTGAGTAAAAACTCATTAGTGACACGTATATATAGACACCACGCCCGTCATGGGAGTGGACATGCCCTAAAAAAACTATAATTGGCTAGCTTTATGCAGGTACGGCTTGTTGGCCATCTTGTAGGGATTATGATGGATGGCGTGATCAAGTCAAGCAAATCCGAGCAGACTCGACCAGGTAATAATCCTTTCTATTATAGACACAAGGCCTAGAGTTTGTGGGGAGGGGAAGAGTCGATTACATCGACCCCAGTAATTTATTGATACTTATTTTATCGACCCTGAGAGGATGAAAAGCAAAGTCGACCTCGGCGGAATTTGAACTCAGAACGTAAAGACAAACGAAAGTGAAATCAACCCTATCAGGATTTGAACTGAGGACGTAAAGATAGGAGATAAAATTCTGTAAATCATTTCTTTCGGTATTTGTTCCATTTCTGGTGACTCACTGATTCATTTATAATTAAGTAGTATAAATGCAATTTTGTACATAATGACTGTTCAAAATTAGAGTAAGATCTAGTTGGTTCGAGTTTGCAAACTAAAGGTTATTTCAAGCTGGAGACATTAAAGGAAATAATCAGTTCGTTTAGTCTGGCTTTCTTTCAAAACAATATTTCGCTTACGGCGGACACATCCCGTCCTTTCAGCCACATCAACGTTCAGTACAACTACGTTCAAACAAAAGCTCTTATCTTCATCTTACAACAATAGAAACGAGATAATCTATTAAGTTTATTATTTCCATGGAAACCAACTGCAATTTTGATTGAGTTATTATCATCATCATCATCATCATCATCATCATCATCATCATCAGGTAATGAAGCTGTTCTGTCCTACGATAGTCATCATAATGAATTCATGTCGTTTATGCATGCAATGGTTGTATACATAAAACATAATTGGTTGAATAGATTAGTACTTCTTCAATGCTGGATACTTCTCTTAAAGCGTCTCGGAAGGAGAGCAAATGACTTATGGCAATCGTTATTCGTAATTTCTGAATTCAAGTACAATAAATACCAGGTGTAACTGAAGTCATTGTTGTTCCCTGTTTCTTAATATTAAAATTTATGGCGGTCTTTAGTCGTTTGGAGACAGAGTTTATGAAGTTAACGTGTATTGCTAATACTATTTGTTGTTTGGTCGTATAATAGTTTATTCTGCGTCAAAACTCACTTATATCGCTGTTAAACTGATCCACTCTCAACGTCAAAAACCCCTTTTAGTATCCAGGCTGACACTGTTCATGTGCAATGTCCAGGAAACTTTTTTTTATTATAACTAGCCATACCAGGTATATAAATGTGTGTGTGTGTGTGTGTGTGTGTGTGTGTGTGTGTGTGTGTGTGTGTGTGCATGCGAGTAACAGCTCACAGTTGATCCACTAAAATACCAGTTACTCAAGATGTTATTCAAGATTAAGATAAACAGCAGATCTATCCGACATTCTTCCATCATCGCAATATTTCGCAAAGTTTGGGGTTTTTTGTTGTTTTTTTTTTTTTAAGAGTGCAGTGTTGTACCGACGTTGTGATATAAACCGTCTAGTGTTCGAGCTGAAGGACTGTGTCTAATGATTCGGTTAATAACATCCTTTAATCAGTGAGTCATTAGGTTTTATATAATTGATTATTACAACACGTGGTCTCTTAAATATTTTGCCTTGAAAATAGGTTGCTCTAGGTACCAAGCAGTGGAATGGAACCTGAAACTGTATGGTTGCGAAGCAATGCCTGCGTGCAGGGGTGGCAACTGGAACGCTTTTGATCAAAACAACAACAATAACAGCAATTCTTATAGAACAGTTTAAATGTAACCAGCTCTGCTATGCCCCAACTTCCTTATCTTCAAAAGTACTATATTTCATAGCATATAAGACGCACTTTCTCGGCGTGGCTGTATGGAAAGAAATTTGCTTCCCAAGTACATGGTTCCAAGCTCAGTCGCACTGCGTGACTCCATATACTATATCTTCTACTATATCCTCAGGCTGATCTCGGTAGATGGAACCTGAAAGAATCCCGTCGCATACATATATTTATATATACAGATGTGTGTGAGAGTGTGTGCGTGTGTGTGTATCCATGTTTGTCCCCAACACCGCTTGACAACCGGTGTTGGTGAGTTTATGTCTCCGTAACTTATCAGTTCGGTAAAAGGAACCGATAGAATAAGTACCGGACTTAACAAAAATACATCCTGGGGTCGATTCATTTGACTAAGAATGCTTCAAGGCTGTACCCCAATATGGCCCTAATCTAATGACTGAAACAGGTGAATAACAAAATCGGTGCGCCAGCAAAGGCAGTGCTCCAGCATGGCCCCAGCCTTTGGCTGAAACCATTAAAAGAATAAAATAATTTTTTTTTAAACTCCACCCCGGATCCTATATGCGAAGTTGGGCCTATATTACATGCTTTGATGACACAAAAAAAGACATTTTTCCTGAATATGCGTTGTTTAAATAGGGATGCATTAGATATGCTTGTGTATTTTGATTTGTTTTCAAATATGGTGTATTTCAAAATGTGCGGTAATAAACGACCCACAGTTGATCGTTTATTACCGCTGTAGCCTTCGTTTCCATGAAGTGTATCTGTAAACAAATCATCTAGAAGACGGCAGTATCTCCAGCCAAGCAAATGGTTACTATGGGAATTAATACAATAATTCTTAAATGCATTGCTATGCCTAAGACGCAAGAAATCCTCTGTTTCGTGACAGATTGAACAGGATTAGGCGTTCGAGATAACTTAGCCGCTCACCCATCTGCATACAACCATTGTATTTTCTGTTTTGTGGACTGAAATACGTAGAATGGTGGGAGGAGGAAATAAATATTGTATAACATTTCAAGAATCTGAGATTAATTCTTTCGACTTCGGTCCCTATTTTGGCGAGAAACTATTGCAGTCATAACAAAAAGAAAGTGTACAAAATTTTCACAAAAGAATCTTACACTATCTATTGTTAGATAGCTAAATAGGAAGATGTGTATGTATGTATGTATGTATGTATGTATGTATGTATGTATGTATGTATGTATGTATGTATGTATGTATGTATGTACGTCTGTATGTATGTATGTACGTCTGTTGTATGTATGTATGT
>NC_042998.1:84168515-84253515 GCF_006345805.1 Octopus sinensis
TCCGGGGAGAGAGATGGATGTAAGTGAGGAAGGAGAGACCTCCCCGGGAAAAGGGGGGGAAGGAAAAAGGTGACCAACAATGGTTGCTCACCGAAGGATCCTAAAGCTGCGGGAGGGAGCGATGTTCCTCCGATTAATGCGAAGGAACCAACCCCTCCGTACCAAAGACAAAAAAAAATAAAAGAATGGGACAGTGCCGGCGGTTTGTAGTGCACTGCTGGCATGTCCCGAAACCTCGTCGGTGGGAATTGTGCCACCGACGGAGGAAACTGTGGCCCCTCCCAGTGAAAGTAATGAGGTATTTGTGATCTTTCTCAAAGGAGGGGCCATAGAGAACTTTGTAAGAAGTTTTGAAGGTCGGGAACTGGCGGCCCCGACCTGCATTAAAAGCCCACATTGGCCTCCGCAGGTGGCTGCCGAGGTCATGGAGGAGAGTTACTTTTACAAGATAATGGATGCCTTTTCTAAGGAGGAGTTTAATTATATTTTCTGGGTCCCCTACATGCTACTGCGGGATTGCCCGCAGGCGGCGAAAGATTTGATCGATGAGGTGGAGTGAGAGGTCTTGGCGCCTCGATTGATTTGGAACTCTTTGACTGATAAGAGGCTCAGTGCCTCAATTTATGTTACTGTAAGAGGTTCTTTACCTCATTTGTGTTTTTAAAAAAAAGAAAAAAGAACAGTGTTCTCGAGGGGCATCGATCGGCAGGCGTCGTTTGCTTCCCTCGTCTATATCATTATTTTGCGCATCATTCATTTCATTTATGTTGTTGTCCAGCCCGCACTTGCTTCTATCTTTGTAATGCCTTTATGGCAAATTTGATGAAATAAAGAAGCTTGCTTCCAGTTACATGGAAGATATGGAATGTGTGGTCGGTGCATTTACAATGAGAAGAGAATGTTGCCATGGCGATACCAGCTCAGGGGCCTATGCAAAGTTGCATAAAGTGTATGGGGAAGTGTACGAGTGGTTCAGACACTTTCAAGATGGCCGAAAAAATGTCGATATTGACGAACGTTCTTGGAGACCCGCAACCAGCAGAACAGAGATATACATCGCAAACGTGCGTGAAGCTGTGAGGAGAAATCATCGAACCACCATCCGTGAGTTATCAGCGGATGTGCAAATTAGTTACGGTTCAGTTCAGTCCATTATCACTGAAGATTTGGGTATGAGACGCGTGTCTGCCACGTTTACGCCAAAACTGCTTTCAGCTGACCAAAAAGACACTCGGGTTTCAGTTGCACAAGATTTCCTTGATTATGTCGAGAACGAGGAAAACTTTGAAAACTGCGTAGGCCTCTGAGCAGGTATCGCCAGGCTTTTGGCAAAATTCGATACAGGTCTTCTGCTCAACTCTCTGTTTCATGGTCAATGCGACGATCACACGCTACACACCTTCCTTCTAAGCACTACTATAGACAGCAGAAGTGAGCTAGAACGTTAAAACTTAGTACGCATACACAGCAGAGTGCAAGGTCAATCTGTGCCAAGTGGTTTCACTGTGCGTGCTTTAACTTCGTTATTATGGGAACAGTCCGGATACTTATTGATCAGACCACATAAATATGTATATATACTCTTTTTTTACTCTTTTACTTGTTTCAGTCATTTGACTGCGGCCATGCTGGAGCACCGCCTTTAATCAAGCAACTCGACCCCGGAACTTATTCTTTTGTAAGCCCAGTACTTATTCTATCGGTCTCTTTTGCCGAACCGCTAAGTAACGGGGACATAAACACACCAGCATCGGTTGTCAAGCAATGCTAGGGGGACAAACACAGACACACAAACACACACACGCATATATATATATATATACGACGGGATTCTTTTAGTTTCCGTCTACCAAATCCACTCACAAGGCTTTGGTCGGCCCAAGGCTATAGTAGAAGACACTTGCCCAAGGTGCCACGCGGTGGGACTAAACCCGGAACCATGTGGTTGGTAAACAAGCTACTTACCACACAGCCACTCCTGCGCCTATATATATCATCATCATCATAATCATCGTTTAACGTCCGTTTTCCATGCTGGCATGGGTTGGACGGTTTGACTGAGGACTGGCAAGCCAGTAGGCTGCACCAGGGTCCAATCTGATCTGGCAAGATTTCTACAGCCGGATGCCCTTCCCAATGCCAACCACTCCGAGAGTGTAGTAGGTGCTTTTTACGTGCCACCGGCACGGAAGCCAGTCAGGCGGCACTGGCATCGGCCACGTTCGGATGGTTCTTTTTTACGCGTCACCGGCACGGGGAGCCAGTCGGACGTCACTGATATCGACCTACGCTTGAATGGTGCTTATTACGTGCCACCAGCACGGGTGCCAGTCAGGCGGCACTGGCATCGGCCACGACTACGATCTCCATTTTGATTTCGATATTACTTGACTCAATAGGTCTTCTCAAGCACAGCGTGTCGCCAGACAATTCAAGGGTACTTTTAAATGGGCTGGTTATGCGAAACTAGTATCGGCCACGGCTGTGAGCTCATTTTACTTGCCAAGTCTTCTCAATCACAGCATATCTCCAAAGGTCTCTATCTCTTGTCATTGCTTCCATGAGGCCCAACGTCCGAAGTTCGTGCTTCACCACCTCGTCCCATGTCTTTTGGGTCTCCCTCTTCCACGAGTTCCTTCCACTTCCAGTTAGTGTGTGACACTTCTTCACACCCTTATCCATACGCAGCACATGACCATACCAGCGCAGTCGCCTCTCTTGCACACCACATCTGATACTTCTTATGTCCAACTTTTCTCGCAAGGTACTTACACTCTGTCAAGTATGCACACTGACATTACACATCCAGTGTATCATACTAGCTTCATTTCTTTCAAGCCTACGTATGTCCTCAACAGTCATGGCCCATGTTTCACTGCTATGTAGCATGGCTGTTCGCACACATGCATCATACAGTCTACCTATCACTCTGAGCGAGAAGCCTTTTGTTACCAGCAGATGTAGGAGCTCTCTGTACTTTGGTCAGGCTATTCTTATTCTAATGGCAACGCTCTCAGTGCATCCATCCCCACTACAGACTTGGTCACCTAAGTAACGAAAGCTATCAACTACATTTAGTTTCTCTCCAATATATATATAGTACAAAGTAAGATAGGGGTTATGGGTGTAACCCAATATGGGATAGCATTTATCCAATATAGCTGTAAGTGATTTTAATGATTTCAATAATTTATATTATGACTTTTATAATTTGTATTCTTATCTTATATGTATTGAATTATAAGATATATATGTATGCTATTGATGTTCTCATTTTGTTAAATGAATAAATAATCCAACATTATAATATCCGAAAGTTGATGAACAAACTAAATTTGTTTCCCCATTTTCTTATTTGTATTATATATATATATATAATATATATATATATATATATATATATATTATATATATATATATATATACATACATATGTATATATGTATATGTATGTATGTATATACTTAGAAATGGATGCGTGGCGTTCAGTCAAATAATATAAATAATATATATATATATATCATCATCATCATCATTTAGCGTCCGTTTTCCATGCTAGCATGGGTTGGACGGTTTAACTGGGGTCTGTGAAGCCGGAAGGCTTCATCAGGCCCAGTCAGGTTTGGCAGTGTTTCTACGGCTGGATGCTCTTCATAACGCCAACCATTCCGTGAGTGTAGTGGGTGCTTTTTACGTGCCACCTGCACAGGTGCCAGACAGAGCTGGCAAACGGCCACGAACGGATGGTGTTTTTACGTGCCACCGGCATGGGGGCCAGGCGAGGCTGGCAACGGACTATATATATATGCACACATATATATATAATTTATATTACATGCATGCATGCATACATACATACATATATACACACACACATATATATATATATATATATTCCAGGCGTGGAAAGCAAATCCCGTCTCTTTTTCTTTTGTATTAAATTAAATCAATTAATACTATTCTAAACCATTTAATATTATTCAGTAGAGGTTCAGAATTCGGGTATAAAATTTAAGATAGCTAAAGCCATTAAGCTGCAGCGTCAGTAATGAAAGTTACTTCCCTTACATTATACAGTTAAACTGTAATTATCAACTCCAATTTTTCAATTACATAAAATAACTCCAGCCAATAAGTAATGAACCTAACCTCTTTAATCAATACATTGCACTAGATGTTCTCCTCATACTTGCAATCTCCGTGGCTTTGATGTTGTTAATAGTGGCTTAATAATCTACGCATTAATGGTTATATATTTTCAGAATAATTAAAATGTCTAGATACTAAAGCTAAAATATTTTACTTTGAAAATCAGTTTGAATGAAACTAAAGTTTCTTTGAAGATTTTCAAAATAGTAATTGTAAGACATTAGAAATACTGCGAAAACATATAAAAGAATCATGTTTTCCTCGTAATTCTTTTTCTCCCTGGATTTATGCATTCAAAGTTGATTTAAAAGTAACAAGAAAGCCTTTACGCCTGTGGTTCTCAGCAATTTTTTACCTATGGATCCTTTTGGCTCTTATTCTACTTGGATGGACTTCCATAGCCATTCGATGTTTAAAAAGTCCTTTTATATTTTTGTAAGTAAATATTATCAGGAATTATTTATTGAAAAATTGTTAAAATGTTTTGTGTGTTATTGTAAGAGAATACCCAATTTATTACACATAAATTTTAGCAATGAAATCTTAGATCATAAGGACCCTGGTTGAGAAAAATGATATCGCTTCAATGGCAGCTATTTTGGCTTCACACACCTATGCTCTTTCCAAAACTTGCACCATAACCCCCTCAAAAGTTTCAGACCCCGCCCCACACTTCTCCGATTTCTCTATTGATGTTCTCCTTCAGTTGCACCAAGGTCTCCAGCTGGGTTAGTCAAGTCTGGGGCCAGTTGACATTGCCGTACTGGGAGATTATTCTCTCTCCAAAGCAGTGCCATAGCAACTGTACTGTTTCTCTTGCGGTATGAGCAGTTGCCCCATCTTGAGGGCACTATGTGTGAGGTCTTCTTTGAATAGCCTACATGTTCCCCAGATTTTTTTGTGAGGATACCTGCTAGAGAGGGTTTGCGTCAACAAATCAGAGACCTTGGTGCAACTGAAGGAGAAATTAGAGGAGTGGGGCCTGAAAGTCTTGAGGGTGTTATGGTACAAGTTTTGGGAAGAACACGGGCGTGCGAAGCTGAAAATGGCTACCATTTAAGCGATGTCATTTTTCGTGTGACGTAGTAGTGTTGCAAATTTGACTTGTGCATATTAATTTCCATTATGTCCTTTATACCGTTTCAAAATTTCATGCATTTATTTGTAAAGTTAAGGAAGTTATTAAAAATTGAAACCCATCAGTGACTTTTGGGACACCCTATACTCGTTGGATTGCAGCCAACTTGTGGCATTAGTACTTTATTTATTAAAGTTAGATACTTATTCCACAGGTTTCTTTTGCCGACAATTTACAGTAAACAAACGTAAACAAACACACACGTGCAATATACACCCATAAAAATATTTAAAACAGGATTTAGAAACTTTGATAATTCCTCTTAGGAACGGTGAATCTCGAAGAAAATAAAGCTATAAATAATAGCGTGTAAATATTAGTTTGAAATAAGTTGAGATAAAGGGCTTCCATACATTTTCTATCTACCAAATTCACTTACAAGAGATTGCTTGCAAGGTTATTATAGAAAACACTTCTTCAAGGGCCGCACGAGGGGACTGAGCCTGAAATTACGTGGTTGCAAAAAGAACTTCCTAACAACACAAGCATTCCGTGTCTAAATATTGTATTAGCTTTACTAACATGATATTGAACTTTTCAAATATACCTCTTCGTAGGAAATGCTGCGCTGATTTGTAGAGGGAGAGAAATGCTGTTGATTGGCGAAATACGCATTTTATAATGTGAATTTATAAAGGGAGATAACTCTTCATTCACTTTTCTAACATAGCATTACATAAAATACGTGTTGATATGTGACGAATTTCATCATCATCGCTTAAAGTCAGCTTCCATGCTGACATGAGTGGGAACCCTTTACCGAAACATTACATTGTGATTTTGATAAACATATAATGCATTGTTTGCTAGATAGATGTCCTGCAGTAATTTGCGCAAGCATATAATTAATAGAAAAATCCATCCGAAAGTAGACATATTTCTATAATATATATTTGTTCAATCTATGCCAGCATAGAAAACGGATATTAAAATTATTATATACATACACACATATATATATGTGTGTGTGTGTGTGTGTGTGTGTATGTGATTCTACTGCTTCAGATCTTAAGTGATTTGGAGTAAGAATTGAAAGCAACGTCAATATATTAAAATCTGCCATCCAAATAGCAATTCAAAATGTTTTAGAATTTTTTCCATGTCAAGAAGTCAAACAAGTTATTAAATATTTTAATATTTAAAAAAGAGATAACATGACCAAATACAATATACCCAGTATATTCTGTACCGGCGTTTGGCGACGGACTTGGTAAACACCCACAAAGTTATCAACCACCTCACCAACAACAACACTGAACACCTTTTTGATCTCCATGTGTCTAACACACGTGGACATGCCTACAAAGTCAGAAAACAATACAGCTCCCATGACTTTCGGAAACATTTTTTCACGCTCAGAGTTGCTGAAGCATGGAATAAACTGCCTGCGTCAGTTGTTGACTGCCATGACACTGCATCTTTTAAGGCCCTCATGCTTTCCGAAATCCGCCAAAACTACACCTGATTATATATACACTTTAGATGAGTTGTAGTGCACCTGAGCACTGTACACAATTATTATTATTATTATTATTATTATAAGTGGTTGGTGTCAGGAAGGGCATCCAATTGTAGAAACCTTGCCAAAATTGGAGCATCCACTCAACACCTAGACCTACAGGCTGTCAAAAGAGCAATAATTCCAAATAAGGGATCAGCCCATGCCAGTATAGAAAGCAAACAATATCTACCCTATGTTGAGTTCAATTACCCAATGTTTTCAAGAGAAACATGAAGGACAGTTTTTTCATATATCTTATGGACCAGGACACTGCATGTGTGATGCTACCTGAGGTCATTGGATATTTGGAGTCATTCAGCAATTATACACCTAGCCAGTATTGGTCAAGTCCCAGTTTGTGTCCAATAGGCACTACTCCATCCAGGGTTCACGTTTGATTCAGTCGCCTGTCATCTTCTGTCACCACAGTTAACCTGACTCCCTTTCACTTATTGGTCCCTATGATGCTCAGCATGCTGCAAGTTCTACTGAAAGGGATCATCTGTGAACCCCTCACATCCCACCTCAATGGATCCACATCTTGCTTGCCATCTTTTGCTTCAACATAACTCCACCAGATCAGCATACACTGATCTCTTCCTCTCACCTCTTCGATAAAGTTCTCTCATGAAATGGAAACTTCTAACAGAACCACCAGCTTGGATGCTTCAGAGATCAGCACCACATTTGGCCTAAACGATGTTGAAGCAGACAGACACAAAACAAATGTAGTATTAAAAAGCAATTGCTTTTTAGATTTCAGTGTTCAAGATGTAACCAGCTTTTGCTAAAATTTCAACACGCTAATGGGCTAGATTCAAATCAGACATAACTAGCTAGATCTAAAAACATAATGAAATGTGCTTATAAGAGAAAAGAAAGAAATGAAAGTAAAAGACCATTAAGAAAAAAATTGTTTAATAAGATTTTCACCAAAAAATGTTAGTTTTTAAATACAATATATATGAACATTTTTCATTATGTACATATGGCCGAGAGAGAGAAAAAAAAACAATTAAAAACATGAAATTATAACTTGCATTGAATTTTTAAAATTGTTTAAATATAGTTCTTGAGCTGATCAATCTTGAAACACCAACACACACACAAACATTCATGACTTTTTTTTTTAGTTTCTTTTTTTACTTTCTCAATGATGTGTAATGAAATTTTCATCCAACATTAGACTTTGTGTAGTAAAGAGTACCAAACACTGATGTGGTAAACCAAGCAGCTATAATCCACCAATTCAAAAATGACAGTAATCCACGATACCAAATGGAAGTAAAGATACCACGAATGTTTGCTATAGCTGTTGTCACCTGGGCCACAGGATCTGCATGAGTGTTATTCAATTGCGAAAGTAGTGTCGTTGGTTTCATGACATGTTCTACACCTAAGATGCTCTCCCAAGAGTAATCACCCAAAGTCTTCAACAGAAACGTTAGGAACAATACAAGTAGAATCGGTGTGAAGTACTGAAGAGCCACAAAACAAAGATAATAGTAAACCCGAGCAATCATCTTCTGGATTTCAATGTTTGAGATACGGCCACTCTCCTTGCGCATAATTTCAACACGTTCATACGCTAGATTCAAATGGGACTGTAGATATGTACTCATAAGGCCAAAGCGTAACAGAAAAAAAACAGCTATAACTATTAGGCGAGTTGTTTCAAATGCTGATTCACTCATAATTTTTGCAGGAGTTCGCCAATGAAGTCCACATAAAAGATCTCGAGCCACTGGCTTCACCCACATTAATAAAATAAACATTGGAAAAACAAAACTGATGTAGAGAAATGACTGTAAAATAGGCTGACCTTGACTATAGTTTAGAGCATCAACATGCATCTTACCTAAACGAAGTCCAGGAAAAGTGACAAATGCTCCTATAAAGGCGCATAAAATAGCAAGTATTATTTTGAAAGTTAAAAGGCTTATCGGCCCCTCAGATCCTACCCCTTGTTCTTTCATGAAGACCATAGCGTTTTCTGAGAAATTTTTATAACCTTTCTCCAAGCCAAATTCCAAGTTATCTTCACTGACAATTAACACTCCCATTGCTGCCACCAAAAAGAAAAATGAGAAAGTGATGCAGAGAATTCTTTCACCACCATCTTCGGTTTGAAAATAAACAGAAGTCTGCATAAGGAGGATTCTAAAACAGAACCCAAGAACCAACAAACACCAGAGGATGCTGACATTTAGCTCTGATCGAGATAATACAGAATAATAAATCTCTGTTATAATGTAGACAATCAAAGCACATAATGAAAAATCCATGAGCCACTGAAATTCACCAAAATAGTGGAGTGGTAAAAGATCTTTGGCTTCAACCTTGGCAGTCTCTAAGGTAAAAGAAACACTCCGAGGTACAGTAAAAGACTCCGTTTTTACTGCTTCTTGGTTGTTATTCCGTCGATAATCCCTTCGATGTCTTGCTTTTGTTCCTCCACCTCCACTCGAGGGTATTCCAGCAGCAGTCTTTAGTTCTTCATTTGTAGGATGGAGGTAACGTACCAGACGATTTGACAGAATCCACCTCCCAAACGAGTAATAGCGAGACAGTTTGTACAGAAATGTAAAAGCTATTAAGCTAAAAATCATCTGCAAACCAAGAACAGCCATGTTTCTAAACTTCCAAAACTTAACCAGCCAATGACATCATGGGAAATCTACAAAATAAAAAACATGAAAAGAAAATACTTTAATTAACAAAATATACAATAATTGTATTTGGCAAATTCTTAACAGTTGAATAATCATAATATTGCATTGACAAATTAAACAATAATATACATGTGATTGGTAAGCCAAATCCTTGCCTTCCTAACATGGTTTTAGGTTCAATCCCACTACATGGTACCTAGAGCAAGTAGTCTTCTATGACAGCCCCTTGTGGACCAAAGCCTTGTGAGTGGATTTCGAAGATGGAAACTGAAAGAAAACTGACGTGTGTGTGTTTGTGTGAGGGGGGGGGGTGAATGTGTGTGTGTAAATGTTACTGTTGCCTTGCCTTGACATCATGTGATAGTTGTAAGCAAGTGTCATCTTCATATAAGTGGTGTCCTTCATTTCTTAGAGAAATATTACCTTACTTGGAAACAGGTGAGAGATGGTGACAAGAAGGGCATCTAGCTGTACAAAATTTGCTTCAACAAATTCCATCCAACCCATGCAAGCATAGAAATATGGACATTAATACGATGATGATGGTGATACTCAATAAACGATTTTCAAAGTTTTTATATATACAACATACTGATGTTCCAAACAGTTACATTAATTCTAAAGCAATGTAGTGAAATAGTGTAGAGAAAGATAGTCTTTTGGGGACATAAGCCTTTATCATTCAGATTACTCAAATGTCAAATGTAAAGCTTATTTATTCACATTGCTTTGAACTAATCTCACATTGTTTTGTAGCTTTGAGATTTTGATGATCTGAATGTTTATTTTTTTAGACTGACATTTTAGCATAGGCGTGAGAAGTTGAATCTGGTCAGTTTGAACATAAAACAAGTGAGATATTTTGGCCAGACATGAGTTAAGACTCATTAAAACATCATCATCATCATTTAGTGTCTGTTTTCTATTCTGGTATGGATTAGACAGTTTGAGTGAAACTGATCAGCCAGAGAGCTGTACCAAACTCCAGTCTGATTTTGGCTTGGCTTCTTTGGTTGAATGCACTTCCTAATACCAACCACTCCAGGAGTGGAGTGGGTGCCTTTTACAAGTCACCTTCACGGGTGCCTTTTACATGTCACCATCACGGGTGCCTTTTTATGTGTCACCGGCACAATCCATGACCATAATTTCACCTGGTCTGACGAGTCTTCTCAGGCACAGTAAACTACCAAATGTCTCAGTCATTTGTCATCGCTTCCGTGAGACCCTACATACAAGGATCATGCTTCACCATCTCAATCCATGTCTTTCTGGGTCTACCTCTTCCACAGGATTCCTCCACAATTAGGAGTCAGCAGTTATACAGCTGTCCTTGTACATATGCATCGCATAACCATACCAGCTCAGTTGTCTCTCTTGCACACCTCATCAGATGCTTAATATTTCCTTCAAGATGCTTACACTCTCCTGTACATACAAACTGACACTGCACATCCAGTGAAGCATATTAGCTTCATTTCTTTCAAGCCTTCGCATGTCCTCTGCAGTCACAGCCTATGTATCCCCACTAGCATTTGATGGAATCTATTTTCTGTACATTTCTTGTGTCTATTGTACCTGTACATCTGCCACACACAAAGACTATTTTCCCTGTTAACCTTCCTCTGATATTGCTGCACCTCTTATATGTCCATAGCTTGCACCTGGTACACCTTAAAATAAATTCAGCATTCAAAATAATTCATGTAAATGAGCTGGTATCCTAACAAACTATTTTATTAGGATGCCTGAAAACCTAATGGGGAAAGCGAGTGGAAATTATGAATAAATTTTATTTTATGACAAATCTTTCACTAAAATAACATTGAAAACTTAATGCTCTATTACCACCATTTCTACCTATGACTATAATGAATATGTAATTACATTATTTTCGATGTTAATTTATTTACAAATTGGTTTTAATTTGTTGGTAGCGATTCACCTTGGAAAGACAAAGCACAGCATTTTCTTTCCAGGAATTTCCTTCAGAATCAAATAACATCTATAATTATGTGATATATTTTATTAATCTATTCATGAACTAACTACTCAACTAATTAATAATAAAACTGGAATTTAATACAACCAGTTCACGTGGTTTAATTGGTAATGTAACCTAACTGACGACGCCAATTTCTCCTTAAAATACTGTTGAAAGAATTATCTCCCTTAGACTGCTTTACGTTAAGACGGGGAGCAACACAAACCGATTTTTTTTTTTACAACACATACCTAATTATATTTCTCAAATATATATAATTAAATACATATCAATACGTATGTATTCACACACAAAGATTCATATATATTTTCAAGAAAACACACGGAAGAGAGTTTTGTAGAAAATGTAAAGTTTACAAATCTGTTGAAAAAAGTCTACCTTCACTAGAATCAATATAATCGAAAATGCTTGAAAGTAGCTCCCAGACATGAAAGCTGTCCAATGACAGATTATTACTAGTGCATAATCTTAAAGCTTGCAAAACCTCCAGCCAACCGCTTCTGCTCACCTTGAATCTTGGGGAGCCACGAGGACGACTGATCGCTACTATTTATCTTTTTGCGGTTCCTGTTGATCATTTTCTCTCTCCTAAATGCGTAGTTCCACTACAAGAGCATTCTCTGCGCCACCCAACCCCTCTTTTTTCAATACCTCATTACCAAGCATAAAGCCCCTTTTCCACTTCCTCAGGGTTCGTAGTCTTGATAACTGCATGGTAACCTCAAAAGTGCTGGTAGCATGAATACTAACGCTGTCAAGTGGTTACCATTAGGAAGAACAATCAGCCTCGAAACCATGCCAAAGCAGACACTGAAGCACTGCTTGCAGTCCATGGACCCATCGGATTCTTGTCAAACCGTCCAGCTTACGCCAGCATGGAACAGGGATGTTTAAAGATGATATCTTCTTTGACCTGTAAGCTTTATCATACCATCTATATACACTTCTTACTTCAACTAATAAGTAACTGAATTCTATTATTACTGAATAAACATCTATTTTAGTTACTCAATCTGGGCGATAATTTGATAGAATCATTAGAGCATTGGATAAAATGCTTTGGAATATTTTTTCCAGCACCTTATGTTCCAAATTCAAATCCTACAGACATCAATTATGCTTTTCCTATTAAACTGACCCCAGTCAAGTACTGGGGTCAATTTCATCAACTAAATTCTCTATTGATATTTCTGAGCTTGCACTTATATCAAATTCCGAGTTCAAATCCCACAAAATCAACTTTGCCTTTCATCTCCTGGGTCGATAGCATAAAGTACAGTCAAGTAATGAGGTCATTACTCATTTAACCTATCTCACCCAAATTTCAAGCTTTGTACCTAAGATCAATAGCATAAAGAACCAATCAAATACTGAGGTCACATTAATCTACCAACCTCTAACTCAAGATTTCTAGTGTTATACCTATGTTTGAAACAATATCACTTACTCGACTTCGTCAACTATTGCAGTTGCAAAACAAATTCTGACAAAGGCTGGATATAATTGTATTAACTTTGCTGCATTCCTGTCTGTTATCAAGCTATCCTTTACTTAGAATGGCTCACTCTATTCTACATACTATTTCAACACATCTATATTTAAGTAAATGGTGAGTTAACATGTCACCCAGAAAACTACTTGCAGTTGCTATGTTTACTTACGTAATTCTGTACAAGAGATACAATTGTTAAATTGAACAATAGATTCTTTTCAAAAGTAGATCAGTGTCCAAAAGAATTTGGTAGCCAGAAACTGTAGAATCCGCTTACGCGTGTGTGCATACACAAACACATACACACACATTCTTTTAGTCTTTTACTTGTTTCAGTCATTTGACTGCAGCCATGCTGGAGCACTGCCTTTACTTGAACAAATTGACCCCAAGACTTATTCTTTGTAAGCTTAGTACTTATTCTTTCAGTCTCTTTTGCCAAGCTGCTAAGTTACAGGGATGTAAACACATCAGTTGTCAAGCGATGGTGGGACACACACGCATATATATAAATGACGGGCTTCTTTCAGGCTTTGGTCAGCCTGAGGCTATAGAAGACACTTGCCTAAGGTTCCATACAGTGGGACTGAACCTGAAACCACTGGCAACAACCACACTTGAATGATGTTTTTCACGTGCCACCAGCACATGTGCCGGTAAGGCAAGCTGGCAACGATCACGCTTGAATGGTGCTTTTCACAAAACAAAATTGAAATGGAACACAAAAAAAAAATCCTTCTCCTCAATATTGTATCACTGCCTCAAGTCAACTAGTGAGATTATGTAATTACTCAGGGTGCAAGAAATAGCAGTTAAATTCCCCTCAAATCAAGATTTACTGTTACAAATTGAAGAACACATTAACAAATATGGTCCTGGATATAGTCCAAAAAATATAACATGGCCACATCTAGAATGTCCTAGAACAAAACTGATCATCAGTCTGCCTTAATGGCAGACAGATTCAGAGACTCAAAATTGATAATCTACAAAAAGCAAGTTTCACTAACCCTAAACTAAAATTCAGAGAAGCAATATAAAACCAATATATTTCCTATCATAAGGGGGCAAGCTGGCAGAAATGTTAGCACACTGGGCGAAATGCTTAGCAGTGTTTCGTCTGTCTTTACATACTGAGTTCAAATTCCAACGAAGTTGACTTTGCCTTTCATCCTTTCAGGGTCGATAAATTAAGTACCAGTTGCATACTGGGGTTGATCTAATCTACTGGCCCTCTCCCCAAAATTTTCGGGCCTTGTGCCTAGAGTACAAAAGAATATATTTCCTATCATTAAATATTTCCTTATTTTTTCATATTAGAATGGTTCCTAGGATAGTATCCTCCAATATAGCCCCAAGCCAATCAAAACTTAGGGAGTGGATTCAGTAGACAGAAACTGAAAGAAACCTAGCTGGCAGAAACGTTAGCACGCCAGGCGAAATGCTTAGTGGTATTTCGTCTGTCTTTACGTTCTGAGTTCAAAATCTGACGAGGTCGACTTTGCCTTTCATCCTTTTAGGGTCGATAAATTAAAGTACCAGTTGGATAATGAGGTCAATCTAATCTACTGGCCCCTTCCCCAAATATTTCAGGCCTTGTGCCTAGAGTCGAAAAGATTATCTTTTATTTGTTTGTCATTAGACTGCTGGGGTGCTGCCTTAGAGAACTTTGGCTGAGAAAAAAAAAAAATCGATCCAGTACTTTCTATTGATGTCTTTTGTTGAACTGTTAAGTTATAGGCACATAAATACACCAACACCAGTTAAGAGATGATGGGGGACAAACATTGATACACATACACACACAGGGTGCTGTAGAAGGGTTGCCCCGATTTCAAAGGTTAATGAAAAACAAAAACATGAAGATGCATGTAAAAACTTTGTATTTCTATGAAGTTCATTAAATGCTATTTTTTTTTCTATTTTAGGCAGTACCCACCATGGCCTGGAGTGGAGAGCATCATTTTTTTCTTGAATCTTCATGTGTTTGTTTTTTCATTAATCTTTGAAATTGGGGAAAACTTTCTGCCGCACCCTTTATGACTGGCTTCTTCCACTTTCCGTCTACCAAATCCACTCTCAAGGCTTTGGTCAGCCCAAGGCTATAGAAGACATTTGTCTAAGGTGTTGCATAGTAGGACTGAACCCAAAACTATGCAGTTGGGAAGCAAAAGATTTTATGTCTCCTTGACTTAACATCACAGCAGATGTAAACAAGCATCACCATCATACAAGCAGTGTTGTTCATTTCTAATATATTAGGGAAACATGTCTGGCCATGGAGAACTATTACTTTTGGTTGGAAACAAATGAATATCAGCAAACAGGAAGGGCATCCAGCTGTCAAAAACCTGCCTCAATGATTACCACCATCTGACCAGTGCAACAAATCAAAACAATGATGGTGATGATGTCTATACTAGAAAGGTAGACATGGACAGTATGAGGTCCATACCAATATGTTCTGAGTTTCAAAAACATCAATCTCAAATTTTGGCACAAGGTCAGCAATTTCGAGTAAGGGAGGGAGTCAATTACATCGACACCAGTACTCAACTGGCACTTACTTTATTGACCCCTGAAAGGATGAAAGGCAAAGTTGACTCAGTAGCATTTGAATCCAGAATGTAGAGATGGACAAAAATGTTGCTAATTATTTTGCCTGCCATGCTAATGATTCTGCCAGCTTGCCATATTATCTGAGTTACAATAATATCAAAATTGGGTTTTTTTTTTATGTTGCATCATGCGATATGATATGCTTGAGAAGACCTGTTGAGTCAAGTAAAACCAATATCGTAGCTGTGGCTAGTACCCCATCACTGGCTCCCGTGCCAGTAGCACATAAAAAGCACCGTCCGATCGTGGCCGATGCCAGTGTCCACTGACTGGCCCCCGTGTCGGTGGCATGTAAAAGAACACCATCCAAACGTGATCAATGCAAGGCTTGCCTGACGGGCTTCTGCGCTGGTGGCACATAAAAAGATCCCACTACATTCTCAGAGTGGTTGGCATTAGGAAGGGCATCCAACTGTAGAGACTCTGCCAGACCAGGTTGGAGCCTGGTGCAGCCACTGGCTCTCCAGACCTCAGTCAAACTGTCCAAACCATGTCAGCATAGAAAACAAATGTTAAGCGATGATGGTGATGATGTTGCTGGAGTTGATTAAAAAAAAGATATATTGATTTCAATTCAAACAATTACTCAGTCTCTTACAAAATCTTGAGTCTAATCAAAAACATTTTGGTCCTTTAGCATTCAGATTCCTCTGTCAAATATATTATCAGTTATCGGCCATTGTCCATGCTGGCATGGGTTGGACAGTTTGACCAGGGTGGCAAGCTGGAAGGCTGCACCAGACTCCAATCTGATTTGCCTTATTTTCTATGGCTGGATGCCCTTCCTAATGCAAACCACTCCAGGAGTGTAATGGGTGCTTTTATGTACCACCAGCACAGGTGCCATTTGCATGATACCGGTATCTGCCACAACTGTGAATTTAATTGGCTTGGGCCCGACACTCGAAAGGTGAATGTTTGTTTATTCACATAGTTCAGGATTATTCATACATTATCTCATAGCTTTGAGATTTTGATGATGTGATTGTTTACTTTTAGAATGACACTGTAGGGTAGGTATGAGAGGTCAGATTTGGCCAGCTTGAACATAAAACAGGAAGAATATTTAGGTCAGATACAGTAGGTGTAAATGCTAAAGGGTTATATTGTTTTGGTGGGTACAATTCCTACTGCAAATACATTAATGAAAATAGACTGAGCTTTTCCAAGACACAAACTTGAATACAACACATAAAATTTCTGTCTATCATTATCGTCATTACTTTAGTGATCACTTCTCCATGCTTGCATAGGATGCTGAGAATTAGATGAGACATTTTCTACAGCTAGATGCCATCCCTGTTGCTAACCCTCACAAGCAGGGTAATATTTCCTCTACCCACCCACCCATATTCTCCTGGAAGACTAGTAACAAACAGCACCACTTGTACGACAGGGATGCTCATTTACGATTAACATGTCACTATTTGCTACGAAAACAAAGGAGACACTTTATACAGTTATTTTGCATAAATCTAAGTAATTTCAAAAAACTCTCCAGACCAAGTTGTTTTGCATGTAAACCTATCTTAATTATTAGATGTTTGTTGTATTATTATTCTTAAAGATAGTCCTCTCACAGACAACAAAGCTCTACAGAGCAATACCAGATATACTTAAAGTATATTTGGTCATAATAATTATGAAATATTCCTATAACCCATAGTTTTTCTTATTGTAATACATTCAAAAGAACTATCAAGAAACGATTTTTTTTATTGCCTGTCTGCAAACTATGGCCTTGTGAGGAAGATCAATTAATCCCATTTTGTAGAAAGCCAAAAATATATATATTCTAAACCAGTCGTTGGAATTTTGCAAAGAAATTTGCTTCATAATCATTTGTGAAAAGTAATAAATAATCTTTTACAAGAACCAGGACAATGTAATTATACTAGTGTAGTACAATACTAAGGAAAAAAACGGACATAACCACAGACATTTCATAAATATATATATATATATATTGACAAAACGGATACGAACCACATAGACGACATACTGGAATCTCTGAATGTTTTTAAAAATTCTAAAGTATGGTGTTTATTGTTTATAAAATATACTATAAAATGGTAATTAAGTCATTTTAAATAGTCTTAGAAACCAGATTCCCTCACTGGCCCATTAAATTTTATTTACAGTATGTGTGCAGAATCCCCGAAAGTCTAAAAAAAAATTCTAGCAGACGACAAAACGGTAATTAAATCAGTTTAATTAATATTATGCAAAACGATTATATATTTGTAAATTTGATGAAAGTTGCATGTCAAATCTAGTGATAAATAGAAAATAAGTCAGGGACCGTGAATAACAGTCGTGCGATGGAATACAAGATTTGGACACAATTAGCGACACCTATGTCCTTGTAAGTACAAGTCATAAATACAATAATTGAAACTAAAGGTTGTCTTGTCATAATCGATAGACCTCAAAGATCTATGGTATTTCGAAGGAACAACTTGAGATTTTTGTACAGAAAGGAATACATTAGAATTAACAGATTGTATATTTGATTTTAAAAATTTATAAGGATCGAAGATAAATTTTAAGGGGGAAAAATTCCAATGTGTACAAATAAGTTAAGGAGTTGGGTACTGAATAATTATGTAAGCAAAAAATCCTTCAACTAATTGAAATTTTTCCACAGAGAAAGAGAAATAAACCAAATATAAAATAACTAAGCATGCGACTAGGTTTCGAGTTTTAACTGGATCCAGTTCAGTTTGGGAAAAAACAATGCTTGAAGTATAATCTCCTTTTCTCTTTAAAAGAAAATACTAGGAAGCCCTGTGCGACGTGAGAAATCAATATTGCAAATAAAGAGTGCTACAAAAATAAGTAGCAACTATAAATAAACTATGTAACTGAGACGTTTTAGTCGAACAATGCCTACATTTGGCCCTAAAATTGGCACAGGTTTAGTACAAATTTTGCGTTTTTCACCTGGGATGAGAGGGTACCTTAATGTGACATCAAGTAAGCCTATGTTTGACTACAAATGCAAAACTGTTATAATTAAAACATTAATTTTGTAAAAGGTTCAAAATATTAATCAAATGAAAGTAAACATCTAAATATTCTTAAATAGAATAAAGGGCACTACAGATTAAGATGACGGAGATGCCGTGACTGAAAATATGGCAAAAAAAATCTTTAACATTTTCACAGTAGCTAAAAATCTGATTATCTCAGTGTTCGAAACTGGTGATTGATTTATAAAAATGAAAACAAAATATTCACTTTACTTTTTGATTCGAAAAAAGATGATATTCGAATCATATTTTCTTTAAGCTAAATATTTATTTCGTCTCAATGACTCTTAACATGCGCTTTTTCAATCAAAATTTTTCTAACTCTATAGATTTACATAATTACCATGTGAAATTACTAAAATTAGAATCACTGCAATTTATTTGACAGTGTAATATCAGCGGAATGTGACCATCTCGTAGACTAGCTACAATTAGTGGAATTTTTTAGTGCAAAGTAAAATTTTCGGCATCGGAGAAAAAGAACTATTCGGTTTAAAATCCTGCTCGAGCCTTTTCAAAAGCATGAACATCACAGATTCTCCATTTATTTCGGCCCTGTGAACTTGACACAGTGTTTCTATATTAGTAATTCTTACTATTAATTCAATTAGCGTAAAAATTTGTAATTTGCACACAAATGTTAAGCGACAATACGTTTGATAAAACAATTAAAACACTGTTTAAAAGCAACACTATTATTATCTTCTATCTTCAAACGATTCCACGAAAGAAAATTTTCTATTTTTAATTTCTGCTTACGAGGAGCAAATCATAAGATATAGAGAAACCAATAGAGAAGAAGTGAGGTTACCTGTGCAATGCGATTCCTCAGCGCACATGGCCGGTTTGGAGTTAACGTTGAAGACCGACCCTCACTGAAGGTTAATACGATTCGACAAGGTTGTCTGTAAAAGCTCTTGTGATTCGTTGTTTCTCAGTTTCAGAGACACCGCTATACACATTGTGATTTCCGCTTCCGATTTTCAGTTCTAAACAAGGATTTAGGTTTTGCTAACTACAGATCCTTTCGTCTCTTCCACACTTGAGGCAGCTGTTATTATTGTAGAGATGTATATTTTGATCGTAGATAATCAAGTATTATCCCCTGAATTTACCAAATACAAACGAATATCATTTTTTTTTTGCTATTATTGCAAGAATCATCAGCAAGCCGGGCAAAATACTGAATGGCATTTCGTCCGTCTTTACGTTCTGAGTTCAAATTCCGACCTTTTTAGTCGATGAAATCAGTACCGGTTGGACACTGGGGTCGATGATCTCGACTCACCCACCTCCTCCGAAATTGCTAGCCTTGTACCAAAATTTGAAACCATTTTTATTCATTATAAATATATTTTAAACATATAGATATATTGTTTACTATAAATATCGCCTGTTTGGCGATCTTATCGAAAGATCGCCATATGTATGTTTTGTTGTTGTTTCCTTAATTTCTTCCAATCTTTGTACTTTATTTTCTTTATTTTACGCTTAATTTTTTTAATTGTACTTAGAAAGAATGGTTAAGAAGTTCGCTTCGCAATCACAAGGTCCCGTATTCGATCCCATTATGCAGCATCTTATCCAAGAGTCATTTACTGTGGTTTTGGATCGGTCCAAGTTTTGTAAGTGTAATTTGGAGAGACGAAGACTGCAATTCAAAAGTTGCCAATCAATATCCTTTTCTATTCTAGGTGCAAGGCCCGAAGTTTTGGGGGGAGGAGGAGGGCGGTCGATTAGATCTACTCCAGTACGCAACTGGTACTTAATTTATTGACCCCGAAAGAATGAAAGGCAAAGTTGACCTCGGCGGAATTTGAACTCAGAACGTGAAGACAGATGAAATACGGCTAAGCATTTCGCCCGATGTGCTAACGTTTCTACCAGTTTGCCGCCTTGCCTTGCCAAACAATATCATTCGGATTCTGTGAGAAGCTTGCTCTAAAAGAACACACGTCTGTGGGATAATCTGCCACTTGCACGATTGTTCAATAAGCAGCGAGCATATAGTCCAGTTGGGCTATCAGCTGAAAACTTATCGTCGAAACCGACGGAGATCCATTTGCTCATCGCAGAACACTATTTTTGATTTGGAAATAAATAAGGAAAGACAACTCTCATAAGTAAATATTTTCTTCAGATGTTCTCCAAACACTCGTTCCAAATAAAGCTTTCTAGTTTAGGGGAGGAGGTAAGTGATACCAGCGACTCCAATATTTGACTGGTACTTTAGCTTCTCGATCCCAGTAGGATGAAAGGTAAAGTTGACTTCTGCGTTATTTGAACTCAGAACGTAAAGAGCCGAGCGAAATGCCTATTTCTTTATTACCCACAAGGGGCTAAACACAGATGGGACAGACATGGGTATTAATTCGATTACATCGACCCCAGTACGAAAGGATGAACGGCAAAGTCGACCTCGGCGGAATTTGAACACACAACGTAACGGCAGACGAAATACGAATTTCTTTATTGCCCACCGGGGGCCAAACATAGATATGGACAGTACAACTGATGGGATCAGTGAATCGATATGATTTTACATAAATGTGACATCAAAAATAAAATACAATACATAAAAATCGAATGGAATACACAGTACAAAAACAATACAAATGAAGCGATGATCAAGTTACGCTCCGATCCCACAAGCCCCGATCTACCGCTGATACCTTTTTATTTTTCCTTTTTTTTTTTTTTTCCTCGTCTATTCACACGGTTCCTTGCACGCACAACACTCATGCAACATACTTCCATCTCTTTTGGAACGTACACTCTGACAGACACCTCTTCTCCAGCCACAGTTTCCTTTTCAAATGAAAAGAAACAAAGGATCGTAAATTGTCACCAGAGATAAAGTTGCCTGTCTTAATTCCTTTTATCCTAGTATTCCATACAGCCTCTTTTGCTATTGCTACAACCGTGAGAAAACAATTCTTACCTTCGTTCGTTAGAACTCCCGGTGGGTCAATTTTTATAATTGACTCAGTCGACAGCCGTACTCTTCCTTCGCCGGACAACAGATGTTCAGTATAAGCCCACATTTCAGTTATCTCCGGACACTGAACAATAGCGTGAGGGACGGTTTCCCTGTCCCCACCGCATCTTGGACAGGTCGGCGACTGACGTTTACCATGTCTTGCGAGCTTATCCCAAACGGGCAAGGCACCTCTGTAGCATTGCCAGGTTAAGGACTTTTGGAAGTTGTCCAACGTTCTCAACCCGAATGTACGATGAAACAAGCTGTCCAGTTGAATAAATCCGAGACCTAGAGTCGACCCCAGGCCATCGTCGCATTCAGACTCTACCAACCCACTATATAAAATCCGTGTGGAACCCCCACCGCTGGCGTTGCCCGAGCGCCGGAACAGCAAGAGGGCCTTACGGCACTCTTTATGCCACTCACTCGACCTCGGTCTACGAGAACACCAGGCTTCCTGTTCGCAAAAACTCTTGAACTCAGGGAACATTTGTCTGGCCAGCGGAGACCACACCCGTTCACTATCCAGGAGAATCCAGAGGTGCCTCAACCTCAACGCATGTCTGCGCATCATTAACCAAGGCATCCCTAAACCTCCATTTAAAGGCTTTTGACAGCAGACAGAGCGTTTCACAAGTGGCGACCTGCCCTTCCACAAAAAGCGAAAGAGCTGTCTCTCCAACCTGATCAACCACGAATCCGGACAGGGCACGACAGTCAGGCGGTAGGTAATGACCGATGCGATAAACACATTGGCCACTTCCGCCCTCCCTTTCAGGGATAGCCACCGCCAAGACCAAGTCTTGACTACTGCAGCCACCCTGCTCAATACCTCCGTCCAGTTCTTCTCTATCTGGAGCCCTGGTCCAAACCAGACTCCCAGAAACTTAACCGGTCCCTCCGTCCAGCGCCTAACAGCACTGTCTGAAGGCATCGACTTGCCAACCCAGGTGCCGAGCTGCAAGCCGACCGACTTTTCCCGGTTAATCTTTGCTCCTGCTACCTCCTCGTAAGCCTCAATAGTCTTACCTACTTCACGTAGGCGTACCACTGTGGTTACACTGATAGTGATATCATCCGCGAAAGCCGTAACAAACTCCTCTAGTCCTGGTTCTCTCGGGATGCCACTCAACCTTTGCAGTAATGGCTCGAGAGCCATCACATACAAAAGTGGTGAAAGCGGACATCCTTGACGAACCGAGCGTCTGATGCAGAACGGCTTCGAAAGGAAACCGTTCACCCGAACTATCGAGTCAATGTTGTGGTACAAAGCGATAAACCACCTGAGGAAGCCAAGGCCCAGGCCAAACCGTGCAAGTACAGTCGCTAGGTATCGATGGTCAACCCTATCAAAAGCTTTAGACTGGTCCAAATGCACCAATGCCCCACCTTTGCCAGATTTATTACCAAACCTCTCTATGGTATAGCGAATAAGATGGAGGGTATCCTGAATGGTTCTGCCTGGGCTGGCACATGTCTGTGCCTCCCCGACTATACCATTCGCGACACGCGCCAACCTTTTTGCTAGAACCTTGGCCAAAATCTTCACTTCTGCGTTTAACAGAGTGATGGGCCTGAAATTCTCTAGAACGTCCCCCTTGTCCGGGTCCTTTCTGACCAACGTCACTACTCCCCGGCGCACAGATCTGGGGATAAACCCATTCTGTTTCCAGTTCGCGTACACGTCAGTCAGTAGTTGCCCGAACAAGTCTGGCATACATTTATACAGCTCGTACGGAAGACCATCAAGTCCCGGTGACTTACCCGCTTTACAATCGGCCAAAGCCTCCATCACCTCCTCAAGTGTGATTGGCCCTTCGCAAGACTCCGCATCCGACCCGAGAGGCACGGCAGCCCGGTAAGAAAGTCCTCGAGGGCTCTCCCACCACCAGGACCGCCGTCACCCCCGAACAGCTGGGCGAAGTACTCCCGACAGACCTCACCATTTTCTCGGGCGTTTATCAAGACACCATTTTGATTCGTCAAAGACCGAATAGAGGAACTATTTCCTTGCCGAGCTTCCACCACTCGGGCCCATCCAGCGGCTTTGATTCCTTCACTTCCCATTGCACGTAACTTAGCTCTGGTAATACTTCCCATGTGGTGGGCTTCAAGATGCTGGTTTAACTCCAGTCTTTTCACCCTCGCTTGGTCTGTATTACCAGTCCTCCAGGCTTCTTCTAGTTCCTTAACTAGACCATCTCCTATTTTACGTCCCTTCTTAGCTAAACTTATGCTAAACCTAATAGACTCATATTTGATAGCTCTTTTTAGGCTCATTTGTTATTAATGATGGTACCTGTTAATGCCCTCTGTATTAACATCTTGATCCGCTTTCTGTACTCCTCAATCGCCAAAAGGGACGTATTGAGTTTCCAGTAGCCAGATCCCTGTCTATGCAACTTATCTACCGTCAGTTTACAGGTAACCATCTTGTGGTCACTGTAGCTGACTAGAAAAAACTGTGGACACTCAACTATGGACTTATCTTTTTCTCTAATTAAAATCCTATCTAGATATGTTCTGGTAGACCCGTCACTATTTGACCACGTCCACTGTGGAGTGTTCGGGTGCTCCAACCTATATGGATCTGCTAGCTGAAATTGACTTAGCAGATCCCGAAAGCCTGTGTTACATTTTCTGTTCATGTTCGAGTTTGAGCCAACACAATCTGTGTGTGCTGCACATATTGTATTAGAGTCTCCTAACACTACTAGTGAATGCGACGTGGCTAGGAACTTTCCTAGGCCACGAAAATATTCAGTTTGCGGGCCAATAATGTTTGGTGCATAAATAGCGACCAGCCTGATTGTCTTGCCATAACTGAATGTCAAGTCGAGAACGACCAGCCTGCCTTCTGGGTCAGAAAAAACCAACTTTTTCTCGGCTACCCGGTTTCTTTTTAGTAGGACCAACACCCCACCCCCACCTCCCGCCCGACTCGGAGAAACGTATTTCTCGTAGCCGTTCAGGAGGGGGAGCAGATCTCTTGGCCCCTTCACCCGGGTTTCCGTTGCAACAATTACATCCAAATTTCTCGACCTGATGTCATTCAGAAAGCGTCCTTGCTTCCAGCTTGACAACAGGCCATGAACATTTAAACAACCAATGTGAATAGCCATCACTTACCTGTTTAATTAGGATTGTCCGGTGGAGGGGGACCCTCCACTTTTTTTTATCCAGGGTCGGAGGTGGACGGTCTTGGGAAATAGATTTGTCAAAATCCCGTCTCACCACCGACACAGAATTATCAGGTGGAGGGGGAATCTCCACCTTTTCCTTTTCTCGCGGGATCGGAGCTGGTAATCCATGAAATATCGACTTGTTAAAATCTAATCTCAATGAAGATACAGTCTTTCTGTACTTATTTTGTAGAATTCTATAAGTCTTATTTGAGACTTCATATATGTCGTAATTGATAAATTCCTCTGAAAGGTTATCAATTTTTTTTACAGTCTTTATGAGTTGAATGTCTCTCATGAGCTCAGTATCTTTAGTGTATACGGCTATTATGCCTTTTTCTTCTTTTTCTCTTCTGGCAGTCTTTTTGGTCGTTGTTCTGTAGTAGTCGCCGCTCTCGGCTGGGTTGCTGGTTGTATTTTTCTTTTGTTTGTTGTTTTTTTCTCATCTGTTTCTTCTTTATCTTCTTCCTCTTTGTCTTTTTTCCTCTTCCTCCTCTTCTTCATTTTCCTTGCAGTTCCTTCGAATGTGGCCTAATTGACCACATAAAAAACATCGAGGTTTTCGGCCCTCAACAAACACCACGAGGTTCTCCTCCCCTACCTCAATTGTCTCAGGAATTGTTTGAATTATTTAGGGTCCGCTTGAATGAGAAGATTAATTGTTTTACCATCCCAGCGTGGGTTTTCCGTAGCGGTAGCCTGGAGGAGAGTAATTTTTCTACCTCTTTGATTAGGACTGCCGCCAACAACCACATAGGTTCGACCTCTGGCGGGACCCTTGTAATTTTTATTCGCGACGTCCTCATCCCCATATAATAGGGTATTAACTCCACGTCGTTCGTTTTCAACGTTTCTACTGAGTTCTTGTGTGCTATTTCTTTATTGGTGAACCTTACTTCCACCGTTCCGAATTTTTTTCCTCTTCTCAGAAATACTACGTCGCCCAAATTGGCTTTAAGCACTTTTCTATTTTCTCTTCTGACATTCTTTCAATTTTTCTATTTTGTAGACAATATGTTTTGAAAATTATGTTTTTTTGCTTTCTTCTGTAATAACTTTTGCGGAGGTTCAATTTTCACACTGTTGTCATTATTTCCATCATTTTGCTGTATTTCATAATTTCGCTTTTATTCGTCGACAGTATCTGGGTTCCACCCCCAGCAGCCAACGCAAAACTTTTTTTTCCATTTTTTAGTTCTATCTGGATGCTAGGCACATCAATTATTCTCTTCGACACAATGCCTTTGTTCTCTGGCAAAGTCGGACTCTTCTGGTGAAAGTTCTGACGAGCTCTCGACACATCTCCAAAAATATCAAATATATTATCCTCTCTGCTATTCCTTCTTGTAGGGGAAACCCTATTTCCTTGTCTGTAGTTGGCTCCTCGCCGGACATGTATTTCCTCCTCTCAACAGGAGAAACAAGTATTTCTGCTCCAACGGTAGGCTCCATGCTAGACGACATTCTTCCCCCCAAAGGGGGAATGAACAACGCGTGCTACCACAAGCACTAAGTGTTTTCAATTGAAAACTCCAACAGTTAAGTTATTCAACAGTTTAACAAGAAACAACAGTTGTTAACAATATTAACACCACGAAACAGCAATTCTTACTTCACGAACACATGTGCGGCAGACGAAATACGGCTACGCATTTCGCTCGGCGTGCTAACGTTTCTGCCAGCCCGCCGCCGTTTCCAAAACGGGCGAAATACTGTTTGCAGATACTAACGATTCGACCCGTTAGCACGTCGGGCAAAATGCATAGCGACATTTCGTACATCTTTACGTTCTGAGTTCAAATGGCGCCGGGGTCTACTTTGCCTTTCATTCTTTCGGGGTCGATAAAATAAATACCTGTTCAGTAATAAGGTCGATGTAATCGACTTACGCCCCTGTCCCGAAACTGTTGAACTTGTACCAACGTTAGGTAGGATCGGACTTGTACCACGTTTGGTGGGGTCGGAACACTAACTGCGAGATTCCTGTTTTCACTGGCAACCCGCCATGCAGAGATAACTGGTAAGTCTCGTGAGGGCGCTCGGCTGTTCCAGCGCATCAGCCTCGCCATCACCGGCGTGTCTCAATGGCCATTAGAAAGGTTTCCCTGCGTCCCTGACTTTTCAACCCAATGTCGTGAATTGTTTTGTTTTGTTTTTTAATTTTCTATTTTTTCAATTGTGTTCTCTGTTTTGTCCAGTTTTCTAGTTTAGTTTTGTAAAACGGTAAATACTGTGAAGGTAATAAAACTGCGCGTTATATTTACTTATAATACAAAATAATCCTTTCTACTAAAGGCACAAAACCTAAAATTTTGGAGAAAGGGGTGAGCCAATTGTATCGACCCCAGTATTAAACTAGTACTTATTGACCTCGAAATAATGAAAGGCAGAGTTTTTCATGCGTATGACGCTGTGTGTGTGTGTGCTACTTTTTCGCAATAACACGTGTACCATCCTAATTATTGCTTCTTGTCCGCTACCGATCGATCCCAAAGCCGAATCAGTGTGTGCCAGTTGTAATTTTGTGTCGGTAGGTTTATTTAGATGGTTTTTTGTGCTTTCTCTTCACGTAAGAGAAGAGACAGCTGGTTGAAGAATGTCTGAAGACAGTTATAGTTATTCAGACATGTCATCGTCCGAGGAGTTGTTGGAGGCAGTTAAGACAATGGACCAGAAACTGATAAAAGAGAAGGGGAATTTTGCTGATGCAGTAAGGTGCAAGGAAACAGAAGTGGATATCAAGGAATTCGGAAGACACAAAGAAGAAATGAACCGAGATGGGTTCGAAGTGAAGCTGTCGCCCCCGCAAGAGGTTAAAAACGGAATAAGGGAAAAGGCGATAATCTATCGAAACTTTTCGATAAATAAAGAAAGAATAAACGTCGCCACGACAGAACAAATAGAAAAGGCGTGAAAGCAGATTTGGGAAGACATAATATACCTGACTAGAGGCTCAACATTTGGAACAGTTGAAGGAAGGTTTCGTAATGCAGTAGCAGCAAGGAAACATGCAGCGTCGACAATTCGGAGTGATGAAGTGGTGCTTTTGCCCATGTATAGAGGCATGAGAGCAATAAGGGTCTTGGTTGAAGGAATCCCACCAGAGATTGATGTGACCTGGGTGGCAGATGCGGTCCACTTTAGTAATGAGGACAACATAGTGGTACTCCAGGCCAAGAAAAAAGATTGCGTCAACTGGAGAGGTCAATCACTAGAGATGATAGTCCAGGGTTCAAAAGAAATGATGGAAAAGATTACGGAAACAATAATTATGAAAGAAACAATTATGACTGTCAGGGTGGAAGGAAGAGTGCCACGCTGCTTTAAATGTAGCCTGAAGGGACATGTAGTGGATGCGTGGATGTATTAATAAATACATAAGTGCTTTGTAATAAATTAAAGATTTATTATCACTACATCAATTTGTAAGCAATGTTACACATCGCTTGTACAAAATGCATATTAAATAGTGGTTGCAAATAATACATATTAAAGGAATGCATAATACAGGATACACATTAAAGCAGTATATGTTTGATGGTGTGTGTGTGTGTGTAAATCATGCATGACAGAGTCACCTTTCTGATTATTCTTTCGTCGTCCTCATAAATGCGTGGCGTTCTCTTAAACGTTGGTTCGGGTTCTCTCCAGATACCTATTTCTCCGTTCTATTTATAACATCTCAAATAGCCAGAAAAATAGATATACCGCAAGAGTGTTATTGCGTACAGTAGGTCGCTGGTCGTCCTGTTAAACTTCGCCTGACCTGCTCGGGTCAGAGGTCGAAGGGAGACGATCCATCATTTTTTGTCAGAACAAAGAGATTCTGATTTCGCGCCTTTTTGTGCATTGGTATTTTACGACCAATGATTCTTGGGTCTGATTTCGAATCCAAGCTTTGAGAAGGAAGTGCTAATTCTTACACTACCCCCCTTCTAGTGAGAAAGCCACAGAGATCGAACGATATTGGAAATGTATTATTATTATTATTTTTATTATTTTTTTTTTTTTTGATTGTGTGCATGTAGAAAAAAATTTTTTTTACACATTGAACGATAAAAATATGGATGAAAGGTTTACAATTTGTATGTGCTATATGGTGGGCAATATGTATATGTGCCCAGGCAGAATTATGTTGGCGCGTTGAAAGAGATGTGCGTCTATTGATTACTCGACCTACTAGAGGTCTAATAGAGACAAGGTATCTTTCAGTGGCGAAAAAAAAAATCGAGTGATAGCACGCATGAGAACAAGATTTGTAAATGTGTGTGGATATACAGTTAGCAAAAAAATATATTTATGAGAAAGCAAACATTTTGAAGAGAAAACAAAAAATATGTACATGCAAAAATGAAAGAAATGTTCATCGGCAAAGTTCGATTTTGAAATGTTCCGTAAAAGTTCATACAGACAGTTTTTGTTTTCATTTTTTTTTTCTTTACGTACACAAATGTTCTTTGATTTCTCTGGGTGGGTGATGCAGTTATGTGTTCATTAGGAAGATGGATACGTTAGGAGTTCAGAACTTACCCGAAAAACTTGCACAAACCTTGCTGGCCATCGAACTGTTCTTCCTGATTTGGTGTGTCGGGGTTGTGCAGCATCTGTGGTGTTCGCTGGAGTTGCCGAGTCTGTTTGAGGAAAAGAGGGGACTGAATGTAAGTCCTCCTCGATGAAAGCTTTTTTTAAACGATCAATCGAGACCGTATTTCGTTTACCTCCAATATCGAGGACGAAATACTTGGGTTCTCTTTTGATGACCTTGTAGGGCCCGGAATATGGTGGTCGAAGTTGAGAGGGTATCCCATCATTCCTCACGAAGACATGAGTCCATGTGTTGATATCTTTTGGGACACGTGAAACGACGTTCTGTTGTCTGGGGCCTGAGGGTGATACTTGCGACATGGATGTTCGTAATCGGTGCACATATTGTTGTGGGTCAGGGAAGTTTTGTGAAACAGGTTCGATCATCTGCCCAGGTAAGGTGAGTGTTGTGCCATAAACGAGTTCGGCCGGAGTATATCCCAGTTCTTCCTTAATCGTGGATCGAATTCCAAGGAGGATGAGAGGGAGATGTTCCAACCAGTGAGAACTGTCTGGAGCTGCTTTTATAGATGCCTTGAGTTGGCGGTGAAAGCGTTCCACCATGCCATTTGCTGCAGGGTGGTAAGCTGTAGTGCGGGTGTGTTTACACCCGAGGAGACGAGTCAGCTCGGTGAAAAGGTGGGAATCGAACTGACGTCCTCTGTCGGTGGTAATTGTTGCGGGTGTGCCAAAACGCGAAACCCATTGTGATATCAGCGTTTTAGCGACCGTTTCTGCTGATATATCAGATAGGGGCCAGGCTTCGGGCCATCGCGAGAACCTATCTACGCAAGTTAGCAAATATGAATAGTTCTGCGAAGGTGGCAGGGGTCCAACGATATCAATGTGAACGTGCTGAAATCGTGCATCGGGCTGCGAAAATGAACCGATTGGTGATTTTATGTGCCGGTGGATTTTCGCTTTTTGGCACGCAACACAGCACTTGGTCCATTCTCTGATATCCTTGTTGATACTGGTCCACACAAAACGGGTCGATATTAGCTTTTGAGTGGAGCGAATACCAGGATGTGACAGAGAATGTAGAGCGGAGAAAACTTCTCGACGATATTTCTGTGGTACATAAGGGCGTTGGTAACCAGTGGAAATATCACACCAAATATGGGCTGTGGATGATGGTAGTGGAACATGCTGAAATTTCAGAGATGACGAATTCCGGAGCTTTAGAAGTTCTTCGTCATTCTCCTGGTCAGCTGCTATACGTGCCAGATCAATTGTAGACGTGGTGTGGATAGCATTGATCTGCGCACGTGAAAGTGCATCGGCTGCCACGTTGGTCGTCCCTTTGATGTGGCGTATATCCGTCGTGTACTGCGATATGAAGTCGAGGTGACGAATTTCTCTCGGCGAATGGCGATCCGGTTTGGTGTTAAATGCGTATACTAATGGCTTGTGGTCGGTATATATGGCAAAATTGGTACCTTCTAGCATATGACGGAAATGCTTAACGGCCAGGTATGCCGCCAATAATTCCCGACTGAATGTGCTGTATTTGGTTTCCGCGGGTTTTAACCGCTTAGAAAAGAAAGACAACGGTTGCCATATACCGTCAACAAGCTGTTGTAGCACACCTCCGATTCCGGAATCGGATGCATCAACGAGTAAACATCGTGGGGCGTCTGGTTTTGGATAAACCAACATGGTAGCGCTAGATAACGCTTTTTTCAGGGCAGCGAAAGAAACGAGTTGATCTTCGGTCAGAGCTATATCTGCGTTTTTGCAGGTTCGCTGACGTAGCAAATCCGTGAGCGGTTGCGCTATTTCAGCGAGGTGGGGCACGAACCGTCGATAGAAATTCGCTAGACCGAGATATTCCCTTAATTTGCGGAGAGATGTGGGTGGTGGAAAATCCACGATGGCCTTGACTTTCTCGGGAAGGGGACGAATTCCATTTTTATCGACTATATGGCCGAGAAAATGAAGGGAAGCAACTCCGAACAAACATTTGGTAGGGTTGATAACAATTCCAAATTGACGTAGTCGTCCGAATAGCAGGTGAAGGTGTTGATTATGCTCTTCGTCCGAGTTACTGGCCACGAGTATGTCGTCTATGTAGGCATAGACGAAAGGCAAACCTCTAGTCACCATGTCGATAAACCTTTGGAATGTCTGTGCCGCGTTTCGTAAACCGAAAGGCATACGCAGGAATTCAAACATTCCGAAAGGTGTAGTCACTGCTGTCTTTGAGATGTCTGCAGGTTCGACTGGGATTTGGTTGTATGCTCGCACCAGGTCGATTTTTGAAAAGATGCGAGCTCCATGCAGCGAGCTCGAAAAGTCCTGAAGAAAAGGCACCGGATAGGCATCACTGATAGTGCTTTTATTCAGTGATCGATAATCGCCGCAAACCCGCCAATCGGTCGATGATTTTTTTGGGACGCAGTGTATCGGCGAGGACCAGTTGCTGCTGGAAACGCGGATGATTCCGAGGTCGAGCATGTGCTGGAATTCCCGCTTGACGGCCTGGAGACGATCAGGTGGTAACCTTCTGGGCCTTGCAGCAACAGGTGGACCGCTGGTTTTGATGTGGTGGGTAACGTCGTGCTTTATCGGCTGGTTATGAAAAACTGGCCGGGCGACATCTGGATAATCATTCAGGATGGAACTGTGACGAGTCGTTGTCGTAAGCATTACAGTTGGGCTGACTGTGTCCATTCGAGCGGCTATACCGCGCACAGTAAGCTTGGTGGTGGTGTCGACAAGTCGTCTGTTCTTTATGTCTACCAGGAGACCGAAATGATGCAGGAAATCGGCTCCTAAGATAGGGGTCGGCAGTTTAGCGACGACGAATACCCACTGAAATGTGCGGCGTAGTCCTATGTTTAATGTTAGGGACTGTTCACCGTAGGTTGGAATGGGTGAATGGTTGACTGCCTGAAGACAGACTGATGTCTCTTTTCTTTTTCCAGAAGTGTTGGAGACTGGGATGATGCTGACTTCCGCACCTGTGTCAACCAGGAAACGCGTGCCTGTTACACGATCGCAAACGAAAAACAGGCGACTGTGTGGGTGCGAACCAGGAACTTCCGTCGCGTTCAATTCCTGGCTGTGCCGTTTCCCGAACTGGGTGAGGAAAACGAGCACGGTACCGTACATTTTTGTGCCCGTGTTCCGAATGTTCGGTGGTACCAACACGTGTCATGTGAGTTTCGGGTAGCACTGGGGCTTCGAGACCGTCTGCCATCTCGTCGAGATCGGCTGGTGCTTCGACGCTGGGGACTAAACTTTAGGGCTTGTATTTGGGCTGTGAGAATTTGTATTTGCGCAGCTTGCTGCGTCATTAATGCACGCAAATCCGAAATCTCTGAAGAACTGGTTTGTGCACGGAAAGGATTGGTACTGGGAGCGGCTGGCGTCACCGTCGATACCGTTGGATATCTGTGCGGTACTTCGGCTATTTTGTCAGCTAGCTCCGCCAGTTCTTCAAGGGATGTGTTTTCTCTGGTGGACGCGAGAACAACCTGGGTATTGGAGGGCAGACGCTGGAGAAAAAGTTGCTTGAAGATTTTTTCTGGGAGCGTCTCATCTCCGAGAAGCTGTTTCATTCTCCGAAGAAGCTGGGACGGCGTTTTGTCACCCAATTCTTCCGATATCAGAAGCTGGTGAAGTCTTTTTTGTTGGGATTCTGAGGTTCTGTTTATTAACGTGGTTTTAAAAACTTCATATGAAACAGAACCGGGTGGTGCCATGATAAGGTCGCGTATCACGTTCGTTATTTCTGGTGACAGAGAACTGATAACGTGAGAAAGTCGAGCCGCATCGCTCGATATTCTGTGAGAGGCAAACTGTGCCTCTATATGGTGAAACCACAATGTCGGGTCGTGGGTCCAGAATGGTGGAATTTTTAACGAGATCGCCGCTTGGAATGCCATGTCGATGTTGGCCGCTGGGTTTTGTTCCGGGAGATTCATTGTTTTCGTCGGAATTTTCAGTTGCTTCGTTGCTGGTGATGTGCAAACTGTAATTCTTCGACGCGGTTGATGAAGCTGGTTCCAGGGAAGGCGCGATTCGTTTTACGGGGTCACCAAATGTAGTGGATGCGTGGATGTATTAATAAATACATAAGTGCTTTGTAATAAATTAAAGATTTATTATCACTACATCAATTTGTAAGCAATGTTACACATCGCTTGTACAAAATGCATATTAAATAGTGGTTGCAAATAATACATATTAAAGGAATGCATAATACAGGATACACATTAAAGCAGAATATGTTTGATGGTGTGTGTGTGTGTGTGTGTGTAAATCATGCATGACAGAGTCACCTTTCTGATTATTCTTTCGTCGTCCTCATAAATGCGTGGCGTTCTCTTAAACGTTGGTTCGGGTTCTCTCTAGATACCTATTTCTCCGTTCTATTTATAACATCTCAAATAGCCAGAAAAATAGATATACCGCAAGAGTGTTATTGCGTACAGTAGGTCGCTGGTCGTCCTGTTAAACTTCGCCTGACCTGCTCGGGTCAGAGGTCGAAGGGAGACGATCCATCATTTTTTGTCAGAACAAAGAGATTCTGATTTCGCGCCTTTTTGTGCATTGGTATTTTACGACCAATGATTCTTGGGTCTGATTTCGAATCCAAGCTTTGAGAAGGAAGTGCTAATTCTTACAGACACATAAGAGCAGAATGTACATCAAAGCCAAGAAAACCAAAGGAAAAGCGACCAGAAAATACGGAAGAGAAGATAGAAGAGAGCCACAGAAAGGAAGTAACCGAAAAAGAAAACCAAGTAGCAGAAATAGAAAAAAATAAATGGGAAAATGTGACAGGAAGAAAAAGAAAAAGGGCAAGTGAACTGTAAACCCCATTCCACCACACCCTCTCGGACCCATCCGACACAAAAACAAGAGGTAAACACATACAAAGAAACCCCAAACCCCTCCCCCAAGTCAAAAGAGAGAAGGGAAAAGTGTAGGATTTGTACGTTGCTTAGCGACGAACTGCTAAGGGATTCGGCGGAATGGGACATAAAGTGCATTGGAACTAAGGGGTATGATAACGTGGAGGAATATCACTTGTATGTAATACCAGATAAGAAGCAGGAGGAAAAAATACAAGAGTATATGGTTGGATTTTATTTTTGGGGGGTGGACTGCAGCTGGAGCTCATCCCCAGACTTTACTACGTACGATAGGTGGTTAGAGGAAACAGGTATCGATGTGTTGGAAGGTTCAAGATTTAAAAAGTAGAAAATGAGGCCATTCGTAAGTGGGGCGAGTGGTTCCATTTCCATTTTTCATATTCACGTCTTCATACATTATAATATTCATTTCTATTTTTTATATATGTTTTATGTTCCACATGTTTTGTTTTGTCACTTCTATGTTAGCCCGCATAGCTAATAAAAAAACAGATCCTTATTATATGGCTTATACTGTGAAGTGTATAATGCGGGAGGGGGGTTCAGGATTTTTTTTATTTATGTTGCCCAAAAGTTTCGAAAAAATACAATATATAAGGTGGGAAACGCGATTCGTTACAAATGGACACATTTTTATGTATTCTAACTTTGCTGTAGCAGACCATATGCATATGAAACAGTAATGCTGTGAAACTGCTGGAAATAAACCTTGGTCCCGACTTTTTTGGTGTCGGCTCGACTAGAAAGGGTGTTGTCTGGGCAACTAGGGCAATACCCCAACATTCGCCACTGTAATGTGTTGAAGAGGTATAATAATAACGAAACATGTTTGCAGTTATTTCCCATGCTTGTCGGAATTATAAGCCATTGATACTAATTAGTCTTTTCCTTGATGCATTTGTATTTCTTTTCGGGCATTTAATGATCACACATTAAATATGTTGTCACTAAACCATTATTTTTGGTGCAGGTGTTGTTTCTTAGTAATTAACATCACTGATTTATCGTGTTATCTTTATCTTACGTTGCAAATTCAAATCTTGACAAAGCAAACTTCCAGCTTTCTGGGATTAGTGAAATAGGTTGAGTGAGATATGTTGTTGTCGGATAGCAAAGAGCGGAAACAAATGCGACAAAGTGCTTGGTCCGTCACTTTAATATTCCACTCCTCTGGATTTTTAC
Organism: Octopus sinensis; assembly: GCF_006345805.1. Classification (NCBI taxonomy): domain Eukaryota; kingdom Metazoa; phylum Mollusca; class Cephalopoda; order Octopoda; family Octopodidae; genus Octopus; species Octopus sinensis. The sequence goes on from NC_042998.1 coordinate 84,203,935, forward strand.
TTTATTAACCACCTGAGGAATAAAAGGTAACAACTGATCTTGGTAGGATTTGAACTGAATATCATAAGGAATACAGAAAAGCATTATAGCCCGCTTCCGCCGATTCTTTAACGATTCTATCAATTCACCGCTATTGGGTCTTTCTAAGGCCAATAATATTGGTTTCAAATTTTGGCACAAAGCTATTTAAGTACCAGTGATACACTGGCCTGATTTATTCGAGTACTAAGTTAAAAAGAAATTAATATGTTCTAATAAAAATATATTATTGTCTTTCACTCTTCTTCTTCAGCATCTTTGTGTGTGTGTGGAGGGACAACAGTTGACTAAGTTAAAAGACACCTCTCATTCGCAATGTCTGCTTTATTACGTTAGGAAAGTTAAATAAATACAACTAAAAGCAGTTTAAAGTTTCGAGGCAATAAACAAACATTATTCTGAATCAGACTGTTGCTCAAGTGAATCTAATGACCCAGTCTTCAGAGACAATACTAGCAGTAGGATTTACTAATCCCTGTTAGCCTTATTCACTTGGCGAGAACTGACAGATAACGAAGTACAATTCTACAAACTCAGTCGGTTCGGTGCGGTAGAAGTAGAGAAAAAAAACGTGTTTGTATATGTATAACGGATGTGTATATATGCGTGTGTACAGCTTATGAGCTTTCTTCGCTAAATGTATCGCTCCATTTTATTGGCTCGACGTTTTTATGTTGATGTCGACTGCATGTTCAGACATGGGATCTGGTTTGAGTGGAATTATGGAAGTGGCGCTACTGTCACCGCCACCACCATCATCACTACCAACATCATCATCACAATTATTATAAATACTATTATTTATACTTTTATCATTCATTCGTCAACCAAATTAGATTTTTATTATTTTTTTCTCTAGTCTGACATCATCCACATAAAATCCTGTTGCTATAGAGCAATAATGTAAAATACTCGTTATTACCATTATACAACTTTATAATAGTTAGAAGAAAGTTTCTGGACGTTTAAAATCTTCATAAATTTCAATTTTTTAAAAAACTTTATCAGTATTAATTATTAAGTTACCATTTTATTTTACTTTATCTGCTTTTTTGTCTTTCTCCTTCGGAATTTGTAATGTCAGGAAACTGAGCCCAAAACAAAAAGGTAAGGATTTCTGTTTTTATAACGTTTATTCATTTATAATGGTTAGTTGAGGAAGCTGACTCTACAAAATCGAAATGTTCTCGTGTTCTTGTAACTACAACAAATAAAAAATGTTACTTCTTTAATAAACTTAGAGGCCTGACTACATGTAAGCTTGGGGGAGATGATGAAAAGAAAATCTGCTTTAAAAGATAAGAAAGAACAGAACGGGTGGAGGAATTGACGTACGTTATTGTCAGGAACGTAGCACAAGTAAATCAAAGGGTCAGTCTTCGGAGACGCAACAGTCGCTTTGCTGAAAATGAGGGTCCCTAACCTGTGGTTCTCGAGCTACATTGATATCTAATGCATTTATTTTACTGACTTTTAAAGAAATATAATATTACATCATTCAGCTTTATTTTTTCCCTATGCTATTTTGGTCGTCCGCATTTGAGTTCGGAGAATTATTTCCTGCAGTTGTGAAAATGTTTAAGGATTTTTTTTTATCAGCTCGAGATAGCAACAACAACAAAGCGTTTTACAGCTGAACCAAACACAACATTGTTGCCATTTAACAAACATATCAGCTGGAGAGCCATGGCGTGTTTGTATGTATCTCTTTCTCTCTCTCTCTGTAATTGTATGTATATCTCTCTACGTGTGTGTGTGTGTCAGGTTGACTCCCTGTCTCTTTCTACATGTGTGTTTCTCCCTCTCCGCCAGTCTCCCTTTCTGACTTTACGTGTTTGTATTTCTCTGCGTGTGTCGTTCTCTATCTATCTATCTATCTCTTTGCAAGTCTTTGTCTCTCCATTACATGTGTTTTTGTGTGTCTGTCTCCATGCGTGTGTGCCTTCTCTATCACTCTCCAACTCTCTCCCTTCCTCTCTCTACCTGAGTCTGTGTGGTCCTCTTCGCTGTTACTATAACAACCACCCATGGATTGAATGAAAGTTAATATTACTCAATTTTCTCTTACTATTTAGACCACACACGTACACTCCATCACACCTACAGAACATATATATATATATACACACAGGTTTTGTTTTGTGATGTAGCCTTTTTTAGTACCTTATAACAATTATTGGAGATGTTTTTTTTCAAATAATTTTGACATTCTGAGATGTTTGTTTTCTTGAAGAAGGAAAATAAGGTAAAAAAAAATATATTCAGATGTAAGACACACTGACCGATTCCACCAAAATTTTCAAAAGTGAGCTCGAAATAATTTTATTTACTTTGTCTATTTAATTTCTTTACCTTGTGTAAAAAAAAAAAATTAAACTGAAATTACATTTTTTTTTAAGCTAATTCAAAAATGTCTTTTTAAAAATATTCCATGCAAAAAGATGGGTTTTTTTCTATTGCAGGATAGTCTTAGAATTTCGGGCGAACAGGGAGCTTAGGAATATAGGTGAATTATTTAAGGAATATACTTATCAATGAAATTGATAAAGAATATGAAAAATTTTTTTTTTTTTTTTTTTGACAAAAAATATTAAATATCCGTAAGTTTCCTTCTGTAAAGCAGATTATAATACATCAGTTCGGATGATATTCCTAAATATCTGAGTTCGCGTTCTGGATCAGCAAAGTAAGGTTTACAAGTTCACGTTTTCATTATATATATATATATAAATCTTTAGTCATGTAGCTTATTTCATTGCATTAATGCCCGTGTAAGGATATAAAAAAGATCAGTATTATTTACTCCCATCTAACGTTACCATCTTTCATTACTTGCGAAAGTAGTAGTAGTAGTAGTAGTAGTGATTTGTGGGGACAACAGAAGTTTAATATTTGTCATATATATTAGGAAATTCTTCCCAGGATAGCCACTAAGTACAGGTATCTTCCACTCAGCACTTCAACACATTCAGATCATTAGGTCCAAAATCGCTGTATCTCTCTCTCTCTCTCTCTCTCTCTCACACACATCCATCAATTGTTTTGGATCTTCTGTTACTTTCTTTATAACTTGTACTAATTTTTTTTCTTTTCAGTAGATCATTATTAGTTTCTCTTTATTCCTCTCCAGTTTTGTGTGTGTGTGCGGGCACGCTCTTTATTATTTTTTTTTACTGCTAGGATTCTATGCCCTATATTTATGGCCAGCCTTAGTTATGCTAGTGCCCCGAGGGAAGCAGAGTTTTGGTACTCTTTGAAATATAATTTTGAAATATTTTCGCATCTTTATAACAACCACAGATGTAGAAATAAATTAATCATTTTCATCATGAACATCATAACCTTTATTTTTCCATGCTTGTGTGAATCAGAAGAACTTTGATGGTGCCAATGTTCTATGGGCAGATGGCCGTTTTGCTGCCAACCCTTAAACAAGTTAATAGCTGGAATATTGTTAGCAAATACTTGCTTTTGTGTTGTGACATTGTATGCTGATACAATGTCAAGACAGGGAGATACAAACACACATTCTCACACACACATTCATATTACTTGGTGACTTTGCTGGTGCCACATAAAAAAAACATCCATTACACTATGTAAAGTGACTGGCTGTAGGAAGGACATCCACCCATAGAAACCATGTCAAAGCAGATAGCAGAGCTTGGTGCGGTCTTCTGGCTCACCAGCTGCTGTCAAACCATCCCACCCATTCCAGAATGGAAGGCAGACAGTAAATGATATATATATATATCATTTTTAGTAAAACATAAATCTGGAGAAACACACTCTAAGAAGTCTTATGATCTGATGATACACTATAAAGTTAAACCCTTTATGGACAGGAAACCCTAGGTATCCATAAACCTGCCTTCACCAGGAATATAATATATTATATATATATAATATATATATATATTATATATATAAACAAACATATATATACAAGTAAGTGGACAAATAAAAGAAGGGCACTCAACCAATTTATTGCGAGTTAAATGTATGGATCAAAACAGTTTGATTCAAGAGTTCCAACGAATTTGAATCAAACCGTTTTGATCCATTGCATGAAAATGATAAATTTATTTCTACGTCTGTGGTTGTTATACACATGCAAAAATATATTAAAATTATATTTCAAAGAGGACCAAAACTCTGCTTTCCTTGAGGCACTAGCATTTTTCTAACTCACTCTGAAAAAAAAAAATTTTATATATACACATGCTGATATATGACCTACGTTGGACTCCTTAATTGCATAATCACCGAACCTGGAGCTTAACTATGGTCTATCCATAGCACTTATTCAACATTACCTGATACCTTTGGGTTTTATCGACACCATTCCACTCCTAACATCTATATATATATATTATATATATATATATATATATATATATATATATATATTATATATATATATTATATATATATATTGAACACAACACTTTTTTCTTTGGTGAAGTCCAGTACCGTGACAGGCTTGATAATTGTTGAGAGATTTCTCTCTGCAAGAAGCCAATGGTAGCCTTGTTAAACTCACAAATAAACAATATTTCTCCACCAATGTGGGCATTAAGAAGGGCATCCAGCTACAGAAACCATGCCAAATCAGATTGTAACCTGGTGCAGCTCCCCAGCTTACCAGTTTTCGGTCAAGCCATCTAACCCATGCCAGCATGGAAAACAGACATGAAATGATGATGATGATGATTACACACACACACACACACAAATACAGATATATATACACACGTCCAACAGGTTTCTTTTCGTTTCCATCTACCTAATTCACTCAGAAGGCTTTGATTGTTTGTTTGGCCCAGGCTGTAATAGAAAACAATTTTCCATTCCAAGGTGCTGCACAGTGAAACTGAATCTAAAACCACACAGTTGTAAAATAAAATTCTTAACCCCACAGCCATGCCTGCACCTGCAATTTATAATATCCTGCTTATTGCACTTCATTATTTGGATACAGCATGGTTGAATGGTGAAGAGATCCATTTTACAGTTACCCGGTCCCAGTTTCAGTCCTACTGTGGGGTATCATAGGTGTATCTCTTTTACTATTGTGTCAAGTCCACCCATAATATGTGAATAAATCTGAGTAAATGAAAACTATATGGAAGCCTGTTGAATGGATTAAGTCTGTAACTTAGATGTACAGCCTTTCCACGCCCTGTATCACTCTAATTCTATCTGAGAGTTACAATAATGATACACGTCTGTGGAGTACTCAGTAACATACATACTACAATAAATTCATTATCCAGGGTCATCTTTGACTTTCAACCTGTCAGACGAAATAGTACCAGTTGTATAGTGGGGTCAATGTAATCAACTAGCCCCCTCCCTGAAAATTTCAGGCCTTGTACCTCTTGTAGAAAGGATTTTCACTTGGAAAGGGAAGTGCTCTCCCACCAGCAATTTTGTTAAAAGGTGGGTGAATGTTGCAAGAATGGTTCAAGTAAATGCACCTGTAGGTTGAAGGAGGACAATGTAAAAAGGGGGCACTTGCCCAAGTGGTCAGGGGGATTCTGGTTTTGCGGTGTCTCCCATGAGCAGCCCTAGGAAGTGCCCCTCTTTTGGGGAATTATTCATTGTTATAATTTCATTTTGTTTGTTTTTATACTTTCTACATATCTTTAATGTAATCCCATGTATTGTCCTATACCATAACTTAGTGTTTTCTGGTAAACTCTTAGTGATTAATAAAGAAAACATTTTCCTTTTTTTTTGGTGGCAAGCTGGTTGAATCATTGGAACACCAGACTAAATGCTTACCAGCATTTCATCTGTCTTCACATTCTGAGTTCAAATTCTGCTGAGGTTGAACAAGTACCAGTTGAGCACTAGTGTTGGTTTGGTGCAGTTGACTAGCCTCCGACCCTATATTTTCAGACTTTGTGCCTATTGTAGAAAAAATTATAAAATCAGTGAGCATTTAATTCCATTGAACAACCAAGTCCCCTTCATCAAAGCTAACAGAGATCCATTTTTAATTTAGAATTCATTAAATAAAGTGTTTGATTTATTAGTTTCATGTTTTTCTTTTTTAATTTGAAGAACACAAACACATGATGTGTCAACTTCACTCAATTTACCTGTATTTTCAGCTGGCCCTTCTTTAGTATCACATTATCAATTCTCTATAACAGAAAAGTATTGATCTCACAATATTTAATATGATACCAAAGCTCATCTGTGGTAGTTTCCTTTTCTGTAAAGACTATTGAGTTAAACTCTGTTTAAAGAGTCATGTAATCCAGAACTGGCCTTCCCATAAGGCCAGCTCCAGCTTACATAACTCTCCTTAGACACACACCTCATGTTCTGTATTATCTACAACATATCTTAATGTATAATCAGCAAAGTATAATCTGTCATATTTTTGTCAAAGTAGCACCACAATCTTCATGTTACAGCTTGCTTGCAATCTGAGATGTGGTGTGAGCATAATTAACATTAATCAGCTTTATATAAATAGAGATAGACTTGTGTTAGCTATACTTGTAGCAATTCTCTCCAATGTCCTTCCATTTTTGCTCAAATACTAATGACTACACTATCACTACTGGCTCTACATTAGGCATTTTCAGCCATATAGCGACAGGCATGGCTGTATGGTTTTGGAGTTTGGTTCTTAACCGTATGGCTATATGTTCAATCCCACTGCATGTCGCATTGGACAAGTGTATTTTACCATAGCCTCAGGGTCCAAAGTCTTGTAAGTCGATTTGGTAGGTGGAAACTGAATGAAGCTCATCATTTTAATAAAGTGTGTGTGTGTTTATATCTCTCTCTTGACACTGTGTAATAGTTGTAAATGAGTGTAACTGTCATACAAGCAGTGTCATTTATTTCTAGTATTCTGTGAGAACACTTCTGGCCATGGGGAAAAATTCCCTTTCTTAGAAGCAGGTGAGGACTGGCAATGGAAGAGTGTCTCTGAAAATCTGCCTCAATAAACACTACCTGTCCTTTGTAAGGTCAGAAAATTGTTGTTAAAATGATGATGATTGATAGATAGAAGATACCTAGTAATCCAGAAAATCGTTCAAATCTTGAACAGTTGTGATAGTGACTGTATTTAACCTGTTATTATATTCTTGTTGTGATACAACTGTTTTTGATTCAATATTATTTGATAAAACAACTTTGACATTATTAGCTGGTGTTTGAAACATAAATTAACATTACAATGAGGTAGTTTTTGTGAAGTGTAACTTAAGAATGTAGTTGTATAAAGCCAGAGCAATGCAAGGAGGTACAAAGTAAACTACAAGATGAAAAGAAAACAAACAGTTGCAGTTTTACCTAGTATTTCTATATTTCAAGGTGAAGACTGACTCAACTACATTCTTAAAATTAACATTACATTTTGATATATTTTAATTGAGATCACTTTAAACAGGAAGTTTGTGCCATAGAATCAGGGTTGATTAATTCTCTGTACTTCAACTCTATCCTGGCTACTATACAAGCTTACTTCCCTGATGCTTTGACTGTCAAGGATTCTGTTTTTATACAGTACCTTAATTTTGGCCTCTCTTTTTCATTTTAAAAAGCATTTCTGTATTAAAAACTTCTATAGATATTTCTTCAACTATTTCTGCTATGAGAACCTGATTGTAGCATACAAAACTTAACTTGTTTATTTAATTTTGACCTCTATAGTATTGCTTCAAGAACTAAAAATAGGAAAAAAGCTGAAGGCAGAACTTCGATGGATACCCACCTGTATAGTGACTGATTCACTGATTTCACAGCACATTCATATATGATCCCAACTACTACTATATGTCTTTTATATCTTGTTTCAGTCATTGGACTACAGCAGGAATTGTTAAAGGGAGTATGAGGGACTCTCTAGGGGTCGGCAAGGAATTACAGGGGGTCAATGATGTCCAAGGGGTTGATGATAGCCAACGGGTTAAATGGGGGTTGGTGTGTGAAAGACCAGCTCACTCAGATGAACTGCTTGAAATACTTAGTCAGCGCAATGCTCATACCTCACATTGTTGTTGTCAATTTCAATAAAAGATATTCCAGCAATATGATGCGTTTTTCACATTTTCTAACCATGGAAACAATTTCATAAAAATTGCAAGTTTAATACTGTATACTTGTACATGTAGTTTTAAATGTAAAAAAAATGTGTCGTCTTCAATAGAATTTCTTAATTTGTCGTACATGTATATTTTAGCTAACATTTTAATTGCCAGTACATATTTAAGATATGGAATGGCAGGGTTGGGTATTAAGATATTTTAAATGAGGAGGGTGATTGCTGCAGAAGTAGAAGTGGCTAAAGGGGGGAGATGCAGAAGGAGAAATGGCTAAAGTGGGGTTGATGCAGAAGAAGTGGCCAAAAGAGGCAATGGTCGAAAAAGTTTAGCAAACCCTGGACTACAGCCATGTTGGGCCATTGCTTAGAAGGGCCTGGTACTTATTCTATAAGTCTCTGGGACAAAACACGCACACACTATCTCTTTCTCTCTCTCTCTCTCTCTCATATATCACAGTTTCCGTTTACCAAATTCACTCTCAAGGCATTGGTCATCCCAAAGCTTTATTTAAAGACACTTGTCTAAGGTGTTGCCCAGGTGCACATATGGTTGCAATGCAATCTTTTTAACTACACAGCCATGGCTATACCTAATAAAGATCTATCAATCAAAATTCAAAACTAAGCTGTTTGATTTTATCCACAAATTTGTTTTTGTATTTGTGCCATTAGAAATATTATCTATGGTTCCACATCCTGGTTGAACCCAAATTCAATGTAGCACCAATTTTGATACAATTTTTCCCACTATTTTTATTGATGCAACTGTAATTTCCTTTCTTTCACTTACCTCTTTTACCCTTTTGGCAATTAAGGGTTTTGTTTCATCAATAGCCACGGGTGTGGCTGTATAGTAAGAATTTTACTGCTCAGCCATATGGTTTTAGGTTCAGTCCCACAGCATGTCACTGTGGCAAGTGTCTTCTAGTGTAGCTCCAGACTGATCAATGCCTTTGGGTAGATTTAGTAGACAGAAAGGGGAAGAAGCCAGTTGGCTTCAGAAAGACCTTTGCTTATGCTAAGAGATGATGGGGTTAAAGTATGATAGAAGGGGCCAGAGTAGAACAGCTACTACTAAGTATAATAGAAGGGGCCAGAGTACAACAACTTTCTTGCTTAAAGGAGCAACATGGTTATTCACATTTTAGAAGAGTGGGAGTGGAGTTGGGAAGTGATGAGGTGTTTGAGTGGCCCCTCAAAATACAAGGCAAGTAGAAGTGAGAGGGAGAGAATATTTGTGGAGATTTTTATCAGCTTCAGTTACATATCCTCAAAAAGCGCCCCTAAAAATCCTTTGCTACACCAACATTCATCATATCATTAGTTCTTGCTGTAGTTGTTATTTCGTCCTTGAGAAAGATTCTTTGTGTCTGAAGCAACATTATACAAAACAAAAAAAAAACAAAGAAACAAAGAAAATCAATGAAAATATGTGCAGTCAAAAATAGCTTTGTTATAAATTCTTTTGTCGTATAATAAATACTTGATCGACTTAGAAGCAGGTTATGTATGTGGTTATACTAAACTTGATTAAACGAGCCAAAAATAATTGGGTAGAAACACAATCATTTGGTTATTAATACAACTTCCCTGTACACTTTTTATCTTAAATTGTTCTATGATAAGACATCATCACTATTATCATTGTCATTATCACCATGTTACATCCATTTCAAGAGAAAAGGCATGCAGTATACTCTCTAAAGTTAATAGTGTTAGAAAGGGCTTCCAGATATATAGAAACCAACCATGCCAAAGCTGACATTGGAACTCATGATAGTCTTACATCTCATCAGATCCTGCCAAATCGTCCAGTCCATGCTGGCATGGAGAATGGACATTAAATGATGATTCTCCATTCTTATATGGTTTAGAAGGTCCTTGTTATTTTGGACACAAAGCAACTAAGACAGGATTGTTTGTTGTTGTTTAACCCCAGGTCAGCCTTGTTCAAGCATTTGAGCCATAACCATCTCATCTTATATGCAAGGAACCCATTGCAATGTTATCCAACGTCATTTTTTTAAGATAGCAAGATGTATTTTGAAGGAGATCTAGCTGTTGTTTTTAGCAGTTCTAGCAACCACATAGAGACACCATTATTAGCTTATTGTATTTTATCATAGATTATCCCATGTAAGAAACTCTAAAGAGCTCTTTCTAACCTGTATCATTTCTTATTCTGAGTCACTGCCCTCCTGGACAGTTTGCCTGCAATGCACCTAATGGAATCTACCCTTCTGTCACATTCTGGTTTTTGGCACATTTTCTGTAGCTGAGTGCTCTTCCTTTCGCTAACCATTTTACAAAGTGTACTGGGTTTATTTCAACATGCTACTGGCACTAGAGAGATAGCTATGTCAAAGAGGACTAAACGGTCCTCTTTACACTGCATCAGTTCATATTTGAAGAAACTGCCCTTTTAGATGAGTAGCCATGACATGGATTTAACCCTCTCGATACCATTCCACCTGTGACCACCCTCGGTATTATTATACAAACTTCCTGTCATAAAGTGATCTAAATTAAAATCTTTCATCAAAATTTTATATTTATACTCCAAACACCAACTTGATAATAAAAAAATGTTAGTTTACTAAATTCATTATATTTTAAAAATTAATTTAAATGAAGGTGAAGTATTTTGTCAGAAATATAATATTGAAAGGGTTAGCTTATAACTCACATACACACCACATACATTACAATGTAAAATAACTTTTATTTTTTGTTTTACTTTTGCAAAAACAGGATGGAAGCAAAAAATTCCAACCAATTTCCATTCTACCGAAATCTTGAGCATCGCCGAACTAGTGCTGATATAATTCGAGATGCGAAAAAGACGCTACGGTCTTTATCTACAAAGAGGCCTTTTACACCTCGAGATGAAAAACGAACTTTGTTTGGTGAGATGAGCAATCGCAGCCGGGAAGCTCGACCTGCTAGTACCTACAGGTAATATTGTTAGTCTAAATAGTTGCTGAAAAAAATGCCAATAGCTTTTTATTTTTTCAAAATTGGATCAAAGACGTTTTTTATTATTTTTATTTTTTTTTTGTTTGTTTGGCTTTTTGGGGTGGAGTTTCAATTTTTATGAATTTGTGATGCACTAAAGATTGAATAAAAAGAAATATACTGTCACACTTCACATGAAAATTACAAAAACCTGTAAACCAATATATGCACTTAAAACAGCATTATATTACAATGATGTGTATATAATTTATGAAATATGAACAACCATAGAAAGCACTAAGGTTTTTATTTTTTTAATTTATTTTTTGTTTTTGGATGGCTGATAGGGTTGTGTCTCAGAGAATCTTCTCTTGTGAGACTTTGTGTGTTTAAAATATGGCTTGCCCTGAATGATGTCAGTGGACCATCAGACACTGATGTTTCAGCTTATGTGTCAGCTCCTCAGTGACAGGTAGTCCTTGGTTAGAACTTTCATTCCTATATAGATAGTTTTTTTTATTCTTTCAGTCATTAGACTGCAGCCATTCTGAGGCACCACCTTGAAGAATTTTATCCAAACAAATTGACTCAGTACTTATTTTTCTTTTTTTCTTTTAAGTCTGGTGCATAGTCTATTGGTTCTATTTGGCCAAACCACTAAGTTACAAACATAAATGCACCAACACTGTTGTCAAGCAGTGGTGGGGGACAAATACACACACACACATGACAGGCTTCTTGTAATTTCCATCTATCAAATCCTCTCACAGGGCTTTGGTTAGCTGGATGCTATGGTAGAAGACACTTGTCAAACAAGGTGTCATACATGCAATGCCAGAGCTGAATAATTAAGATAAAAGGACTGAAACAAAATTAGATAAAGGGACTAAAACAACAATAAAGGGGTTAGGAATCGCAACATTACACCTGTTAGTTTTGCCCTCTTCAAGATTCTAGAGTGAAACTGTGCCAGGGGATGGGTTTAACTTTTTGACTTTTGTACATTTCCACCCCAGATTTGGGTCAGGAAGGTACAAGGGATAATTCAATTGCTTATACTTTATCTCCAGTGAAAATTGGCATTGTGCCTAGTTAAAAGAAATTACTGTTTACACAAAGAAAGATAAATCATGTTTGTTTCTTTACCTTTCTCTTCTGGCAATAAATCATTCTCTCCTCTTGTCTTTTAATATCCATGTCTCTCCACTTGCTCTTCTCTCTCTCTATCATTATTGATATTCTGCTTTCTTTTACCTCTGTTTTTCATTGACACCTCTCTCTCTCTCTTCACTCTCTTTCTCTCTCTCTTCACTCTCTTTCTCTCTCTCTTCACTCTCTTTCTCTCTCTCTTCACTCTCTTTCTCTCTCTCTTCACTCTCTTTTTCTCTCTCTCTTTCTCTCTCTACTCTCTTTCTCTCTCTCCACTCTCTTTCTCTCTCTCTCTCTCTTTCTCTCTCTCCCCACTCTCTTTCTCTCTCTCTCTCTCCACTTTCTCTCACTCTCTCTCTTTCTGTCTCCACTCTCTCTCTCCCCACTCTCTTTCTCTATCTCTCTACTCTCTTTCTCTCTCTCTCCACTCTCTTTCTCTCTCTCTACTCTCTTTCTCTCTCTCTACTCTCTTTCTCTCTCTCTACTCTCTTTCTCTCTCTCTACTCTCTTTCTCTCTCTCCACTCTCTTTCTCTCTCTCCACTGTCTTTCTCTCTCTATCCACTCTCTTTCTCTCTCTCTCTCACTCTCTTTCTCTCTCTCTCTCCACTCTCTTTCTCTCTCTCTCTCCACTCTCTTCTCTCTCTATCTCTCCACTCTCTTTCTCTCTCTATCTCTCCACTCTCTTTCTCTCTCTATCTCTCCACTCTCTTTCTCTCTCTATCTCTCCACTCTCTTTCTCTCTCTAAAAAGTCCCTGGCCTGGCAATGTTACAGAGGAGCTTTACCGGTTCGAGATAAGCTCTTTAGACATGGGTGTGCACCTTCGCCGGTTTGTGCAAGATGTAAGAGGGACAGTGAAACTGTCCTGCACGCGATTGTGCAATGCCCCAAGGTGACTGAACTCTGGACTTGTCGAACACCTGCTGTCGCATTCGAGAAGAGTACAACTGTCGAGCGAATCTGTAATTAAGATAGTTCCGCCGACCTTCCTGAATAGGGAGGAGCGAGTCAGTTTTCTTTCGGTAGTTGCTATGGCGAAATAAGTAGTGTGGAAGACGAGAGTAAAAGGAATTGCAACAGGCATGTTTATCTCCAGTCTCGAGCTAATCGACTTTTTCGTTTTCCACATGAAACGGAAAATAAGGCTGGAGAAGAAATGCCTGTCGCAAAGTGTGTTTCGTAAAAGATGGAAGTCTATAACAAGTATGTTGCGAGTGAAAGAACCTGTTTAATCGAGAATGTAAAAAAGGAGAAAGCAAAGTCTTCAGTGTGAGTATGTGGTTTGTGGGGTCGACCGCGTCCTCCGCTTCATTTTTTGTTAATCACTCATTCTCATTTAATTGTATATATTTTAATTGTTTGTTTATTCATATGTTTCGTCTCATTCGATACCCTGACCCCCAACGTTTGTTTAGTCCCCTCTTTTTCTCAACCTTATGGTGAATAAAGAAATACTCTCTTTCTCTCTCTCCCTCTCCACTCTCTTTCTCTCTCTCCCTCTCCCTCTTCCTCTCTTCACTCTCTCTCCCCCTCTTCACTCTCTTTTTCTCTCCTTTTCTCATTACCTTTTCTCACCAATTTACTTCTCCCATCTTTATTATGTACCTCACTAATTTTAGGTTTCTCCCTTATTGGAGAAACCTTCTTCACACTATCTGCCCCTCTCCCTCTCCCCCTCAAAATCTTTGTTTTTTTTGTTTCTCTCTTTCACTCATGACCTCTGTGATATATTCTCTCTCTTTCTCTCTCTCTCTCTCTCTCTCTCTCTCTCTCTCTCTCTCTCTCTGTGTACCTAATTTGTCTCTCCAGCTTGCTTTCAACCACAGAAGATTGAAACACAATCAAACACTTTTCTCTGCAACAAATGAAAAAGAAAATAAAACAAATACAAACCAGAGTGGTGATATAATTTATTGCAATTTGCTGTTGCTGCCTGTAATGCAGAGGAGAGCAAAATAAACAAATACATGAGCCTGATCAGCTGCTATCAGTTTGTTCCAGTCACTGTTGTTGAGACCTCAGGTATTGTTGGAACCCTGCATTGCTGATTTCCTCCACAGAATCGGGATAATTGAGGCTCATCTGAGAAATGAGCCCCGCAAGGTAGGGTGGCGACAGCCACCAGCCACCCTATCCTACGGGGCTGGTCAATGTTTATTCTCTGCAGCAACACCTTTGCAATCACATCTGCAAGACATGGCACAACCCATTACTCCCTCCCCCACCATCTTCTGTTGCTTAATACACCTCTCATTTTTTTTTCTTTTTCTTTGTTTCCTTGGTAAGATAGCTATGGGAAAGATAGCTTTCTTTTCTTCCAGTAATATTTTGTTAATTAGTATTAATGTAATTTATTATTTATATTGTCTTTTTAAGTATCGGCTCCCGTCATTTTGAAGGCTGGGAATCTCGGCCAGTCTCTGGAACCAGACTCTCTCCCATCAACAATGTAAGTAAAACAAGAACAAATTATTATTTAAATGTTTTTTCTTGCATTGCCAGAAAATATCACAAGTTTTTAATTTTTTAAATTTTATATCAACAATAAATAATTTATTCGATTGAAGTGATCAATTTCTTAATTAAACAATGATAAAGCCACATCCCTCAATACTACACCCCACCCCTCATTTGAAGGGTCTTGTTACTTGGGGATCTCAGGTTGCTGGTGCCATGTAAAAAGCACCCAGTATACTCTGTGAAGTGGTTAGTGTTAGAAAGGGCATCCAACAGTGGGAAACAATCTGAAGCAAATGTTGGAGCTTGATGCCGCCCCCTGGTTCAGTGGCACTTGTCAAACCATCCAACCCATGCTAGTATGGAAAACAGATGTTAAACAATGGTGATGATGATGATGGCGGTGATGTTGATGATTAAATTAAATAAGATCCCTAGGTAGAAATATCTCATTTATAAACAAAAGAGGGGAAGGGAGTTGTCTGATATATATGTGGATGTTTGTACATCTCCTTGTCTTGAATCTTGTTTTTTCTTGCATTGCCAGAAAATATCACAAGTTTTTTTAATTTTTTTTAATTTTATATCAACAATAAATAATTTATTCGATTGAACTGATCAATTTCTTAATTAAACAATGATAAAGCCACATCCCTCAATACTACACCCCACCCCTCATTTGAGGGGTCTTATCTTCTGAGTTACTTGGGGACCTCAGGTTGCTGGTGCCATTGTAAAGAAGTGTCATCATCACACAAGTGGTGCCCTTTGTTTTCAATTTTCCATGAGAAACATGTCTGGCCACAAGTAAATATCATTTTGCTTGAATACAGATGAGGGTTGGTGACAAGAAGAGCATCCATCCATTGAAAATCTGCCTCGACATATTCCGTCTGGTGCATGCAATCTTGGAAAAGTAGTCATTAAAGTTATGATAATGATGTACCTATTGATTTATAACTCAGGTCATAAATTTGTTATGAGTAAAATAGTTGATTGTATCGACACCACTACTTGACCAGCAGCTACATATAGAATGTTCAGAATATTAGAATAATGGTGTGTGTGTGATTTATGTAATTTACTTGCTGGGTCTAGAGAAAAGAGCAGTGCCCAAAATAGCCTTTGCAGGTCATCATAGACCAGTGGGATTGACGCCATAAATGTTCTTTATAAATCTTAGTAAATCAACACATGCAAGAAAGATATGAGCTAGGCAGGAAGCTCAAAGGAGCAGCATTCCAGGGAGGCAGGCCTGAATATAGCGATTAGTGTGGGACCTGGTAGGTTAGACACAACAAGGGTGATGATGAGAGATGAATAGGATGGGAATGCCTAAGTGAGAGTCTGAGCTCAGCCAGCTCTAAGAGACAGAGTCAATTATAGTTGCAGTAAAGCATTCAGAGAGGAGACAGCATATCTGTTGTTTAGAGGCTAGTTCAAGTCTTTGAGTGACTTCATGCTGATCACTTGGCTGGCCCTTTTCTGGATGCAGTCTGAAATGGTTGTGCATGCATGAGCAGCACCATCTCAAATGTGAAATCAATGCTCCATTGTGGGCCACATCTGAGCTTTATAGAGTATCAATAATTATTGAGGGGGTTACCTCCTGGCTCTGAAAAGAAGGACCAGCTGCTGGGATGCAGTCCTATTTCTTTTAAGGATGTGCTTTTGTCCAGAGAGATCGTTGATTATAGCTCAGTATCACTCAAATTATGAGTTTACGGGCTTTAGCCAAGTGCTACTCATGATTACGGTGGAGTGTGCTGTGATGATATTTTTTGATAATATATCACAGTATCAACCAAACCACCAGATGTTATACACCACTGGTCACAATACACTTCCAATTCTGTCTTGATTGCACCATTCTTTCATATGTTGACCCAAATTGCTTAACTAGATCATTTCTCCATCATTGCGGAGGCCTTTTCCAATCTGTTGGATACCACTCAGTCAGGGCTGGATTAAAACCAGAGAGGTCCTAAACACTCAAAAGATTTTGGTGCCTCCATATAGAATTCAAAATGTAAGCAATAATAAACCATTTCATGCCAGTGGAACGTTAAAAGCACATCCGAGTGTGACCGCTGCCAGGGCCACAGATTGGCTCCCATGCTGGTGATACGTAAAATGCACCATTCAAGCATGATCGTTGCCAACATCGCCTTACTGGCACATGTGCAGGTGCCACGTGAAAACAACATTCAAGCGTGGTTGTTGCTAGTGCTGCTGGACTGGCTCCCATTCAGGTAGCATGTAAAAACACCTTTTGAGTGTGAGCATGGTCATTACCAGAACTGCCTGACTGGGCCTCGTGTCGGTGGCATGTAAAAAGCACCCACTACATTCTCAGGGTGGTTGGCATTAGGAAGGGCATCCAGCTGTAGAAACTTTGCCAGACCAGATTGAGATTGGAGCAGCCACTGGCTCACCAGTCCTCAGTCAAACCATCTAACCCATGCCAGCATGGAAAGTGGATGTCAAACGATGATGATGATGGTGATGATGAAACAAAACTAACAGCAAGATGGAAAATAATGTTTATTTTTGTATACTTCCACTTCATCTATATTTGAAAAGTTTCCTCTGATCTTTTTTAATTGCAAAATCTGTGATCAGATTCTCAAAATGAATCTTACATAAAACATCTGCTTCTATACTTTGTAGAGGTAAGGCATCCCGAATATTATTTTAGCAAGTTTAAAGTAGTTTCTTTTGTGCCATAAACCATTTACCATTTCTGAGGAGCCCCTCTTCCTTTCATGCTCTAAGCATGTGCTTATTTTGCTTAATGGTTAATCCAGTGCTGTGTATATATAATCATCATCATCATCATCGTTTAACGTCTGCTTTCCATGCTGGCATGGGTTGGATAGTTTGACTGAGGGCTGGCGAGCCAGAAGGCTGCACCAGTCTCCAATCTGATCTGGTAAAGTTTCTACAGCTGGATGCCTTCCTAACGCCAACCACTCCAAGAGTGTTGTGGGTACTTTTACATGCCACCAGCACGAGGGCCAGTCAGGCAGTACTGGTATCAGCCACGCTCAAATGGTGCTTTTTACATGCCACCTGCACAGTAGCCAGTCCGGTGGCACTGGCAACGACCACACTCGAATGGTGCTTTTTTTTTATGTGCTACCAGCATGAGAGCCAGTCAGCAGCCCTGGCAATGATCACGCTCGAATGGTACTTTAATGTTCCACTGGCACAGGTGCCAATCAGGCGATACTGTCATTGGCCACGACAGTGATTTCACTTGCCTTAACAGGTCTTTGCAAGCATAGTTTATTGTCCAATGATTGAAGGGTACTCTTAAATGGGCTGATTATACAGCAAAAGCCACGGTTATGATCTCACTTAATTTGCAGGGTTTTCTCAAGCACAGCATATCTCCAAAGGTCGCGGTCACTTGTCATTGCCACGGTGAGGCCCAATGTTCAAAGGTCGTGCTTCAGCACCTCATCCCAGGTCTTCCTGGGTCTACTTCTTCCACAGGTTCCCTCAACTGCTAGGGTGTGACACTTTTTCACACAGCTGTCCTCATCCATTTGCAACACCTGACCATACCAGTGCAGTCGTCTCTCTTGCACACCACATCTGATGTTTCTTAAGTCCAACTTTTCTCTCAGGGCGCTTATATATATATATATATATATATATATATATATATATATACTTATTTCAAGTTTTATAAAAAATTCGACGTCATTCAGTTATTACTCTAAGTTTGTAAATAAATGTAGTTTTCAGGTGAACTGGATACTCCATGAAACTTTTGAACATTATTTTTCACAGAAACTTATATGCTTTTTCTTCTGTGGTATACTTTTTGTTTTGTTTTGTTTCTTTGTTCTTTTTTTTTTCATTAGATCTTGTAGGTCATAAACTTTATATAGTGATTACTGGTGTACTGTCTGTTTGACTTTTGTCTCATTAACATTCTTAAGATATTTATTTTATGCTTTCATTTTGAAAATTCACTCAGTGAATGATTTATAATTTTATCTCAAGATTTAATTCGTTGCTTGACAGAGATTATAGTGTCTTGAGTTATAATACCACAAATTTGTGTCACGTCTTAAAGCTCAAGATTCCCTTTGGTATGTTGTGTGTCAGTTTATATTTTAGGTTACTCATTTGTATAAGTTGGTCATTTTTGATAAACTTACACAGCTGTAGTAGTACTCCTTTAACCCTTCAGCATTCAGACTGGTCATATCCAGCCTAAATATTCTACTTGTTTTATGTTCAAAACCAGCCAGATCCAGCCTCTCACACCTATCTCTCAGTATCCTTCTAAAAATAAGCAATTGTATCATAAAAATCTCAAAGCTACATGGATGATCTCATCTCTGGGATTTAGGGAGATTATGTGCAAAAATCATTGAGTCATTTCTACTATAGCCCCTAACCAACCAAAGCCTTGTGAGTGGATTTGATAAATGGAAACTGAAAGAAGCATTTTATATAGAGTGAAGGCACATGGTCTGGTGGCTAGGGTGTTGCACTTGTGATCACTCACAATGTGTGTGTGTGTGTGTGTGTGAGACCTTATCTTGATATCATGTGATAGTTGTAAATGAGTGTCACTGTCAAAGAAACAGTTCGTCATTTCTAGTATTTTGTGAAAGGATGTCTGACCATAGTGAAATATTAACTTGCTTGGGAACAGGTGAGGGCAGGTGACAGGAAGGGCATCCAACCGTAGAAAATCATCCTCAGCAAACTTCGCCCAACCCATGGAAAAGTGAACATAAAACGATGATAATGATGGTCCTTTTATTTGATTGTTTGAAGTCTAACACTTTAAGGTAAATATAATTACAGCCTCCTGCTTTAAACGCCGAATCAGAACCAAAATTCTTACCTCCAAAACCACCACCTGAAGAATGTAAACATTCCGGTCATAAAAATATCCGTCCCCACACTAAACTAGTCCAGCCAGGCTCTGAAGGATCAGGTTAGAATTTCTAATTATATTTGTCAAATATTGCTTATTGCTTCTTTTTCTAGTTGTTGCTTTTTTTTTTCTACCTCTTTATTGTTACTAAAACATATTTACAAAGTTTTCCTTGCTTTTAATAAGAGAGAAAAAAATATATGGTACATGATTCAGTCATGTGGGCCATTGGTGACTAAACCACCTTGCCAGCTTGGTGAGTGGGCTGGTTTTTGGACACCCTGTGGGATGGAAAGCAAGACATGTCAAGAGACAAATGAACTCAGAAGAGTCAACATTCATCCAGGTGTGTGTGTGTGCGCATGTGTGTGTGCATGCGTGCGTGCATACGCGTGTGCATGTGTGGGTGTGCAGAAATTTCTAGTTTAGTGCCCACGTGCATATTTAACTACCAAGGTAGGTTTGACTCTAAGCTATGGTAAAGGCAGCTAACCCAGGAGATAAGAAAAGCCTGCAGTATGTTGCTCATTGAAATTACATCAAACATTTGCTCCCACTTTCTGTTATCAGTATTTCCAAAGTGTGTGGCTGGTATTACACAAGCCTTCACCATAGAAAATAAATCATCTGTTTGGTAGTCTAATAGTTATAATATTGGTTGTTAGATCCTCGTTCATAGACACCAATGGTAGAATCTACTCTGTGTGTATGTCTGTATATATATATGTATGTGTGATTATGTTATAGTGTTTACCAATTTACTATATTGCATTCCTGGGCTGGGTAGTGCATTGTGTCTCTGAGCAAGGCACTCTATTTCACATTAGTCTACTCACCTGAAATAAATACCAGCCAGGTGCTGGTGCAGCATCACCCTTTTCCTCCAGCTCTCACACCCTGGATATTTTACTGAGTCAAGGATGAGAAGGCTGGAAGGATATCTCCCTGTTCTTGACTAGACAGACAACTATAATAACAAAACCATGGTACATACTACAGAGTCAAACTGACTTGGGAGAGACATCTGGTTTTTTTTTTTTAACGTATTTATACTCTGTACACATTTTTTCATTTTTCTCAACATCTGCTGCTTATATCATTTATATTTTATTTATATATTCACATCTTTATTTTATATATAGACAGACAGACAGACAGACCGACACACACACACACACACATTCTGTGTATTAGGATTTCATAGCATTTTCTTAAATATTTACACCTATAGGCACTGGAGTGACTGTATCGTAAGTAGCTCGCTTACCAACCACATGGTTCCGGGTTCAGTCCCACTTCAGCAAGTGTCTTCTAGTATAGCCTCGGGCCAACCAAAGCCTTTTGAGTTGATTTGGTTGATGGAAACGGAAAGAAGCCCATTGTGTGTGTATATATATATATATATATATATATATATGTGTGTGTGTGTGTCTTTGTTTGTCCCCCCAGCATCACTTGACAACCAATGTTGCTGCGTTTATGTCCCCATAACTTAGCAGTTTGGCAAAAAGAGACACATAGGATAAGTACTAGGCTTACAAAGAATAAGTCCTAGGATCAATTTGTTTGACTAAAGGCAGTGCTCCAGCATGGCCACAGTCAAATGACTGAAACAAATAAAAGAATATTCCAAACATATATGATATACTATATATTATGTCATAACTTTGTTTTATTTTTATATATTTTTTTATTAAATATTATATGATTATATTCCATTCATGAAAAAAATATTTGACCAACCAAGCTATCTTTCATAATTCTTTATAATCTTCAGAAAAAGTGAGAAGAAACAAAGAAACAAGAGATGGAAAAGACAAAACACAAGCCTCGAAGAGAGCAACTTCTGAACAGTAAGTTGAAAGTCCTCACTCTCTTTCTCTCTCTCACTCTCTCTTACTGTTTTCATGTTGTGAATGAGGTGATGTAAGGGCAAACAAAATAGATGAAATGAAATGAAAATTTAAAAAATTGGTGGATGTGTGGTAAGAAGCTTGCTTCCCATCCACATAGTTCCAGGTTCTGTCCCACAGTGTGACACCTTGGGCAAATGTCTTTTGCTATAGCCTCAGATGACCAAATCCTTTTGAGTAGATTTGATAGATGGAAACTGAAAGAAGCCCATCGTGTATAGATATGTGAGTGTGCACGCGTTTGTCTTTGTGTCTCTGTTTGTCCTACACCACTGCTTGATAACCAGTATTGTATTTACATCCCTATAACTTAGTGGTTTGGCAAAAAGAGACACATAGGATAAGTACTAGGCTTACAAAGAATAAGTCCTAGGATCAATTTGTTTGACTAAAGGCAGTGCTCCAGCATGGCCACAGTCAAATGACTGAAACAAATAAAAGAATATTCCAAACATATATGATATACTATATATTATGTCATAACTTTGTTTTATTTTTATATATTTTTTTATTAAATATTATATGATTATATTCCATTCATGAAAAAAATATTTGACCAACCAAGCTATCTTTCATAATTCTTTATAATCTTCAGAAAAAGTGAGAAGAAACAAAGAAACAAGAGATGGAAAAGACAAAACACAAGCCTCGAAGAGAGCAACTTCTGAACAGTAAGTTGAAAGTCCTCACTCTCTTTCTCTCTCTCACTCTCTCTTACTGTTTTCATGTTGTGAATGAGGTGATGTAAGGGCAAACAAAATAGATGAAATGAAATGAAAATTTAAAAAATTGGTGGATGTGTGGTAAGAAGCTTGCTTCCCATCCACATAGTTCCAGGTTCTGTCCCACAGTGTGACACCTTGGGCAAATGTCTTTTGCTATAGCCTCAGATGACCAAATCCTTTTGAGTAGATTTGATAGATGGAAACTGAAAGAAGCCCATCGTGTATAGATATGTGAGTGTGCACGCGTTTGTCTTTGTGTCTCTGTTTGTCCTACACCACTGCTTGATAACCAGTATTGTATTTACATCCCTATAACTTAGTGGTTTGGCAAAAGAGACTAATAGAATAAGTGCTAGGATCGATTCATTCAGCTACAAATTCTTCAAGGCAATGCTCCAGCATGGCCTCAGTCTAATGACTGAAACAAGTAAAAGATTAAAAGGATAAATAAAAACTTACTGAATATATCCTGGTTTTAGAACAGATGCAATGCATCCCTGTGTGTCATGTGACTTAAAGGGTCATCAATAGAAAGGGTATGCAGCCGCAGAACACTGTCTCCAGTAAACCTTTCCAACATACGCATGCATGGAAAAGCAAAAGTGGTGGTGGTGGTGGTGGTGAGAAGCCAAAGGTCAAGTAACCACATTGTGCACATTCAGTCAGTGCCTTGCTTCAGCAGTTGTTTTTCCTTCACCACACAAGTATTTCTAATGAGGGTTTTCATAGATGCTACATTAAATATGTTAGCACTAAGTTAACTATTGTTTTAAATGCAGATATCATCATCATTTAATGTCCATCTTTTATGCTGGCATAGTTGGATGGTTTGACAGGAACTTGCAAGCCAGAGGACTGCACTAAGCTCCACTATATGATTTGGCATGGTTTTTACAGCTGGATTCCAACCACTTTACAGAGTATACTCTGTGTAATTAACCTCAGTGGTTTATTTAATTATATACTTTTAGTTATTCCAATTTTCATGCATTCTCTAGCAAAATATTGTACATCTTCATAGAGATTCTCTCATCACTACTTCAGTAAGTACAGTGATGCCTATGCTTTGCTGATGAAGTGTAATAATACCAAAACATGTCTAGAATTATCTCCCATATTTACTAAAAGAACATAGATCCAATAACGGGCAGTCAACAACTATTGAAGAGGTTGCAAGAAACAATGAAAATTTTAGCAAAAAAAATGTAAATGGGTAGAAATTGAATCGGTGAGTGTGTTAATTAATAAGGCATTAAAACAGAATGACTCTCCCCCGACACAACAAAATTAAAAGAATATTAGACAGTGAGCTAATGTTATGTGTTTTTTCGCAGCATGGGAAAAGCAGACATAAAAATGAAACAAATTTTCCAATTCCCCATGAAATAGAAAAATGCATGGCTATATATGTGAGAAAGTGTTGTCGTAATTCTGCTTGATAATTTTACATCTGATTCATTGATTTATATCAATTGCTCGTCATTACAGTGTCGTTAATGAGGATGAACATATCAACCAAGATGGTTCTAAACAACATCTTGTAAATACTGACAGTAAGTAGTAATGTTTTTTTACCCCCACCATCACTCCCACTATAGTCATTGTTGTTGTTTTTTTCTGTTTGCTTTGTTTTCCTGATCAGAGTGTGAATGGTGAAGGCACTGGGCTTACTGGTTAGGGTGCTTGGTTCATGATTGTAAAGTTGTGATTCTGATTCTCGGCAGTGCATTGTGTCCTTGAGCAAGACACTTTATTCCATGTTGCTCCAGTTCATTCAGCTGACAAAAATGAGTTGTACCTGTATTTCAAAGGGCCGGTCATGTCACATTCTGTGTCACACTGAATCTCCCTGAGAACTACATTAAGGATACATGTGTTTGTGGAGTGCTCAGCCACTTGCACATTAATTTCATAAGCAGGTTGTTCTGTTAATCATATTAACTAGAACCCTCATCCTTGTAACCCATGGAGTGCCAGAGAAAATGGATTGAAAAGATTTTTTTTTGTAATTTTAACCTCTCTGTAAATTTATCAATTGCTGGCACTGTTTATTTTTATCATTTTGCAGAAATCAATGAAGAAATTACTGAAGAGTCCAGTTTCTTTGACCTGAATATCAACCCATTACTAGATAATTTATTTTACCACAAAGAAAGTAGGTATTTAAAATAATAATAATAATAATTTATAATATAAGCACAAGGCCTAAAATTTGTGGGGAAAGGAATAGTTGATTCCATCAACCCCAGTACTTACTTTGTTGACCCTGAAAGGATGAAAAGCAATTGACCTCAACAGAATTTGAGCTAAGAACATGAAGACAGATGAAATGCTGCTAAGCATCCTGTCCAGTGTACTAATGATTCTGCCAGCTCACTGCCTTAATAATAATAATAAGAAGAAGAATTTCTTTTGTTTGCCATGTGGCAGGGCATATCTGATGAAGGAGTACATTACGAGCACAGTTTACAATTTGTGTGAGGGTTTACATAGAAGATGAGAAAGAAAGGGAGAGGAGGGTAAAATGAGATAGACATATACAAAATATGTGAACACATCTATGGTGCTGCCCTCCTGATACAGAAGAACTTCCAACTAGGGTCATTGAAGGAATCATACAGATCTAGGATCACCCCATCCACCAAGGGCACAAGTCCTCACCCAACTGTTATTCTCCAATCTACAGGCACATGCTTAGATTAACTGTAGTCCTCTGACCATTTTTGCCATAATCATCTACCCTTTGACAAATTCACTTAGTAAGAGCACTTCTCTCTTCTTCCTCAACTTTCTTTTCCAAAGAAATTGAGGACGTGATCAAAAACGGTGTCTTTTCTAAATCCTTTTGACCTTGACTACCATACAGTCTCTTTCACCTACCTTCTGTTGTTAAAGATGGGTGGTGGAACAATCCTTATGATGGACTCAGCCTATTGCCAGACTCCAGTGGCACATAAAAAGCACCCACTACACTCTCAGTGGTTGGCGTTAAGAAGGGCATGCAGCTGTAGAAACATTGCCAGATCAAATTGGCACCTGGTGCAGCCGCTGGCTCTCCAGACCTCAGTCAAACTGTCCTACCCATGCCAGCATGGAAAACAGACGTTAAACGATAATGATGATGATGCAACAACATCTGTTTGACATAACTCCACATACCAGCAAAGCTTGGACACTGTATGAATGCATGCAGTACAGTTCCATTGTTCTGCATGCATCTGAGGCAGTCCAGCCTAGTACCTCTGCTAGACCAGAACCAGCAGTACTGTTTTCAGTTCTATTTACAAGAAAACTATAAAACTGCTTTATTAAATTATTATAAGCTTAATAAATAATTAAAGCATGACAGAACATTGTCATTATATACAACCAACAATGTTGTCATTATTACAATTATCACCACCTCAACAATCACTGTCTTAGTATTTTTAATAATCAATTAGAATTTTATTCTAGGTTAGAAGTACAATGGCTGTGGGGTCAGCATGCTAGACTATTGAATTACTTGGTTATTAGTTTCAAGCTTACATCAATCGGTCTGTTGTTTAACCCCAGATCTGCCCTGAGCAGGCTTATGATCAAAAATCTGCCATGATCATACCATATTTTCATCATACCAGGTATCTAGAATTTTTTTTAAGTCATGTAATTTGAGGGAAATTTAGCTATTGTTTCTATCAGACTGCATAACCACATAGCTTGTCAGTACTGTGTGTGGCAAGGGACTTGAAGTGCATAACTACACTTACTTCAATTTACCTAGTTGTCAAAATAGTGTCTATATGTATTTCATGGTTATAAAATTTAGAAATTGGAAATTCATCCAGTTTTAAAAACAAATATTCAAACAAAAATCCTCTTCTCCGTGTTAGTCTATATAAATAGAAAACATGATGGAAAATGTTTGAAGATGTTCAGTCATTATGAATTACTTGAGTTTTCTTCAGTAGTCCTATCCATCAATGAGTGATTGATACTGTAGACTTATAGCCAAGTACTTCTTTGGATAGTGTGAAAATTTGAAATGTCCACCTTTTCTTTGTAAAATGAAATGTCATGTTCCTCTACTGAAAGATGTATGATCTTTATATATAAACCATGATTCTTCATGTTTTATATATAATTACACATAAAAACAAAGATGATGATAGGAAAGCAAGCAGGCAGGTGGGTATAATAACCTGTATTCCTTTTACAAATGAGATAATGATTTTTTTGTCTTCATGAGTATAATTAAATGTTAATGACATATTAGATAATGATGTTTGATTTCTACTTGAGTGTAGTTAATTGTTAATTAATTAATACCATATTAATTTACTCATAATTTTAATTATTCTCTCCTGCTAATATTTCATCTTTTATCCATTGTTGTATTTTACGCAGGAAAAGCTGCGGACCAGATATGCTCCACAGCTGAAAGTTTATACAATTTACTGGAGAAGGAAAATTTGTTTGGTAGAAACTACAAACAACGCTCAACCATCTTAAAAGCTGTGTTTAAGTTATTGGATTTTGATAATGCAGATGTGTTGCTTTCTATGGCAGAAATTATATTAGCTGTAAGTTTCAACACTTCTAAAAATTTTTGAATTTTCTGAATATCTTTGGAAACAATGGAAATTCATGGAGATGAATCTGTCTGGTTATATTTCTTCAAATTTTTAATAAAGTCATATTTTTGTAACTTAGACATCACTGTTTAAATAATTTCTTGACCTGAAATATCTTACATTATTTACATTCGACGGATATTTGTCCTCATCTTGTTTGTTGTTAACACAGCATTTCAGCTGATATACCCTCCAGTCTTCTTCAGGTGTCTTGGGGAAATTTCAAACCTGGGTTCTCATTCCTGGAGGGAATGTCCTGCCCTTTCCGCTACTCTTTTAGCTTTATGTGAATCGACTGGTGTCATTATATTCAAGCCAGGTGGTATTAGCTTTGAGAGTCTACATCTACATAAGAAAGTTAGATGGTTTGAAAGACAAGCTAGTTTTTGATGGAGTTTCTCTATATGTCTCCATTGAAGTCTAATGTCAGATTCGTACTGATTAGATAATATAGTTCTATATTTAAGAGATGAGGAATTATGGACATTATTTACATTATCTACATTTGACAGATAAGGGTACACTAGGCACATGCATCACAACCATATGTGCATGACATGGTGATCTCATATCAAGATAAACAGCACATGACCTTGCAGGTGGGGGCCCAGTTAGAATTTTCTTCTGGTCTAGTAGCCCATCCTGCTCAAAAGGTCCCTGAATAAGGGTTGTTTAAAGATGTTGAACAAAACATCCATGTTTCCAGAGGTGAATTATTCAAACCCCAAAAAATCCCTCTCAACACATGGCTATGATGCTCCCCCACTACTTCTGCTTGTGATCAAAGATGCACATATCGTCATCCACTAAGGGACATGCTCAACTGGTTACGGTCAAGCAACTGACAAGCAAATCTGTGATATTAAGCAGAATATTTGCTGTCACCCATCTTTTATACCAAGACAAAACAATGTACATGATAACACTTCCAATCAGTTAAGATCAGCAGCCTTGAGAGCCACTGCCTGGTATTGCATCAGGGCAATTATTATTATTATCATCATCATCATCATTATTATTCACTGAAAATCAAATGACATTTATCTTCTTTAATATTTCTTCATTTTTACATTTTTTTCTAGTTTCGAGTGACAGGCAAGAATCTCCTTAGCACCTGTAAATTGGTTTTCAAAGTCAGCCGCAATGAACAGAATGACCCCTTATTTTTGAAAGGACACATCCTTGGTATTATTTAAATTTCTTCGTTTTTCATCATTTTTCTTCAATAGTTTAAATATATTCCTAATAGGGATTAAACTCCTTATGTTGTTTTTAAACACAAAATTTAATGATTAATATTGTTAGTATTTCGTAATTATTTTATGAATTATAGTCATAATTATTTCATTGTTTGTCTAATATATTAATTGTCTGAAGTGAGATAGTCTATTGACCTTAACCATTATACACTATTATAGACCAACAGACAGGTAAACCCCTGTGTTACCATATTTCTATTAAAAAAACACTGTCATTGTTTCAATTAATTTTGAAAATAATGAAGTTAGTAAAATAACTTCATCATAACTTAGCTGATGGATGTATATATATATATATATATGTGTGTGTGTGTGTGTGTATGTATGTCTGGGTGAGTCGATATGTCCCTCATTTTCATGGTGTGTGTTTTCTGTGTCATTTGCTTACAGTCCACCATGAAAGCATGTCCAGGTATCTTAGCATGTCTTGACATGTTGCACAATCTTTGTAAACAAATGGCTTATTCATATGGTGTTTGTTTCCAGTTCTCCACATAAATGTCTGGGCTGTTTGTTGTTGAATATTAACTCACTTGGAAATACGGAGGTTGGTAACAGGAAGACTATTTGACTGTAGAAGCCTCTGCGCCATGCTCTCATTTCACCCACACAAGCATGAAAAAGTAGGCATTTTAATGATAATACAAGAGAAAGTAATATACAAAAATCTTGTAAAGAAAAATTTTTATATTTCTACATATCAAAAGAAGAGTATGGGTAAAATCACTGGAAGATTTTCCTAAATTCATTGCAGTCATATCATCTTGTCTCTCTAGGAACAGTGTTGCGTTTCTTGTCTTTGAAGCTGATAAAAATCAATTCAATCAATTATACGCATCCTTTATGAAAAATGTGCTTAATCAGGAAAATAAAATCAATGCTTGTATATAATAAAACACCTAAATATATATATAAAATAGATCATTGAATTACAAGGGTATTTGTTATAGCATATTTAAAAAGCAGCACCAGCTATTTCAGATAAATGATATTCAAATATCATACAGGATAAGTATATTTGGTGTGAATAACTCCTTGAAACATTTTTCCCCTCCTTTTTGAAGGCTACATTAGAAAATTATCAAACAAATTATTCTTGAAAGTCGTTATGTTAATGGTATGATTATAGATTTTTCCTTTTTATTTTTTTTTTACAAAGCTACAACACTATAAATGCCCAGCTGTTTCTGTTAACTCATTGTTCATGTATTGTATCATTATTGTTATCATCATAATTCTAATGTGTTTCCCATGCTTGCTTAAAAATATAAGGATAAAAATTCTTCCTGAGTTGTATAGGCTCATAAGGCTAGTTTCCCAATTTCTGTGGTGCATATATTCCCACTGGATGGAATGCCTGTCCATCTCAGGAATACTCATTTTTGCCTGCTGTGTGGACGAGAGCAACGTAAAATGAAGTGTTTTGCTCAAGAATGCAACACTTAACCCAGTCCAGGAATCAAAACCACAATCTTACGATCATAAGTCTGACACCTTAACTTCTAAGCCACATACCTCCACCACATGCTGCATGTCATGCTGTTATTCCTTATAGTCTTTTGTCATTCCATCGATAATGCACTGTAACCTAAGATTTGACCTTGCTACTTGTATTTCCCATGTCATTCTCAGTCTTCCTCTTTCTGTATCTACCACATTTTCCATCCATCATTCACCATCCATTCACATCAAATGCCTTTATGTCTCCCTTCATGCCTTTAAATATGTAACCACACTTTTTGCTCTTCACCTTACAATTAGCTTTTAGTCACACTCTTAGCTCTTAGCCACACTCTATTTAGTTTGTGCTCCATATAAGTTGATATGGTACATTGACCAACTCATGCTTCACTTGTTTCTCATCACTCTCCATAAGTCCTCCCAATTTATTATTGATCTCTCACTATCATATAAAATCACTCTTCTCACACATGTCTTGCACAGTTTGTCTTTAACATTAAAAGAGAAGCCTTTTTGTTGCAAACAGATGTAATGCCTCTTTGAATTACTCCCACCTCTTCCTTACTCTTGCTACTAAACTTTCACTACAACCACCTCTGACATTTGTTATGTCACCTGGTTAACAGTTCTCCAGCAAGAACTTTGTGGTTGTCCTTTCATTTGTGCACTTAGGCTGGTGAGGGATCATCATTGTGCTAGTTAATTCTTATGTGGAATAACTGGACTCTTAGACTTTGTGTTGGAGGAACATGTCTTGCTCATGCATTTTATTTTTGACATGGTTTCTATGGCAACTATTGGTAACTACCACTGTGCAGTAACTGTATATATATAACATATGAAGGATACTTGTGATAGGGAAGGTTATAGTAGGCTGGATAACTGCTATGTGGTGGGGGGAAATGCAGAGTTGATGGTGAAATTTGAACCCAGATGCAGGTATGGCTGTGTAGTAAAGAAGCATGCTTTCCAACCTTGTAGGTTTAGGTTCAGTCCCATGCTACAGCACCTTGGGAAAGTGTCTTCTACTAAATATCTAGGCCATCTAAGGCCTTGTGAGTGGATTTGGTAGATGGAAACTGAAAAAAGCCCATTGTATATAGATTCAGATGTGTGTGTGTCTGTCTGTCTGTCCTTTCTTGACATCACATTGATGGTTCTAAACAAGTTTCAACATATACAAGCAATGTTGCTCATTTCCAGTCTTCCATGAATACTATGTCCAGCTATGGGAAAATATTTCTTGGCTTGGAATCAAGTTAGTGTTGGAAACAGGAAAGGCATCCAGGTGTAAAAATAATCTACCTCAATAAATTCCGTCTGACTCATATAAACATGAATAAGTGAACATTAAAACAACGATAATGATGATGAAAGTACATTAACAAAATTTAAACACTGTGATGTGTCTACTGTTTCAGTTACATTTACATCCAAGTCATTATAATGTATTGTAATTAATGTTGTTTCTTATTTCAGCTCAGCTGCTGCAGGTGGTTCCTATATCAGATCCAGTGTCCTGTTCTGAAGCTCTGACATATTGTGTTGGAACTCTTAAGCTTCTGTCTGGTAACAGCAGCATTATGAAAGAACTTGTGCACAGAGAATGTATAGAGTTACTTACTTCTTTGTTGCAGTCTATCAACCTGACTGTAAGTATGGTATGTACCTATTATACAGGTATATATGATCACACAGGTGTATTGTGACAGTAAATATTCTAGAAAGTAAAATGACCACTTGATTACAAGAAACTTGCTTATAATTAACTGACCCAATAATCAATAATTGGTGAGAACCATACAACAGGAAGTGCGTTCATGACAAACTATGTCTTCAGCTTGGTTTCAATTATGAATTGAAGCCATTTTGCTTTGTTTGTGTTATTAATGCATTAGGGAAGGGCATAAATGTTAAAGTTTCTATTAAAATTAAGGGGAAACCATTTTGCCTGATGAATATGATTTTGGACTGTCAATTCAGAGATCTTAAGTTCAAACTCACTCCAGACATTTCAATGTCTATATAGAATTACACTGAATTTAACAACTCACTTCTCACCTAGCTGCTAAATTATGCATGAATACACTGGTGATAACTGACATCCTATCCAAGAGACTATTTGTTTCTCATCTGCTTTTAATGAAGAGTTTGAAGCTAATCACTAACTCTTCATTTATTTTATATTGTAATTTGTGAATAATAGTCATTAATTGGAAAAACAGGCTAATCACTTGTTCGCTACAAGAGTGAAAAGAGAGTGTCTAACTCAATGCAGAACATATCCCAAGAGCTTGCTGAGGACATGACAAATCTCTAGTGCTGATGCCACCATAGACCCCATGTCAAAGTAGAAATGTATGAGCAAGTTGTGGACCTTCAGTAGAACTAAGAGTCCAATAATTCCATATAAGGACTGACATGGCTCATGATGACTCACAAACCTATGCAATGTGGAAAGCAGATTTGGATGATGAAGATGGTGAAAGATTTCATTCACAAAGCACTGGTGATATACTTTGATCAAAGGTATGTGTGTGTATATAGAGGCTTCTGCATAGTTTTCATTTACTAAATTCTGCTCACAAGGTATTAGACAAACTGAAGCTACTATAGAATATGCTTAACTAAGATGCAGTTCAGTGGAATTGAAACTGAAACCCACTTGAAAAACAAAGTTCTTAACCCTTTTGATTCCACACTGTCTGAGACCATCCCTGGTCCTATGCTACAGATTTCCTGTTTTAAAGTGCTTTGAGTTAAACCATTCCATCAAAATATCATTTGAATTTAAATTCCAAATATTAGCATAATAATGTCAGTTATTTTAATAAAGTCTTCATTAATGTCAAAATTAATTGAAATAACAGCAGTATATTGCATCAGGTATATAGTAACAGAAGGGTTAACCAAGACTATAAGCATTTGCTTTTTTCTCTCTCTACTATATCTTCCTTGTAGATGTGAATCATTAAATATTATTAGTCTATTAATTTATGGTTCTTCTCTTCATATCCACTCAGGAAGTTTGAAGTGTTGTCTCTAGGTAGGAACACTATTCTTCATGCCTCAGTTTACCTAACCATTGGAAGAATTGGAATACATCAGAGAAAGCACATGTGATAGACTAGATTCCTAGCCAGAGGAATATTATTAAAACTATCTAATGTCCATTTTCCATACTGATGTGGGTTGGGTGGCTCAATAGGGGCTGGTAAGCTGGAGGACTGTGCCAAGCTCTAGCGTCTGCTTTGATGAGGCTGTAACAGCTGGATGCCCTTCCTAACAGCAAAGCACTTTACAGAATATGATGGCTGATTTTTATATATCACTTACTCTAATGAGGTCACCAAGTAACTTACATGACAAATCCCCTCAATTAAGGCAGGGAGTAGAATTGAGGGAAGTGGCTTTTATGCCAGGTGATAAGTATGATAGAGGGTGTCATGCTTTAGCAGAGACATATAGTAATACCAGCTGGCAAAGAGAGAAGATATATCACTTATTTGATTAACTCTATAGAAATCAAATATGAACTTCAAAGTTCAACATAATCATTTTAACATCCATTTTTCATGCTAGCATGGGTTGGTGTTTTTAAGTAGATTTTCTATGAGATGCCCTCCTTGTTGCCAACTCTCACTTGTTTCCTAGCAAAATATTTTCCCCATAGCCAGACATGTTTTCACAGAACACTGGAAACAAATGACACCATTTGTATGGCAGTATCACTTGTTTACAGCTATTATACAATATCAAGACAAGAAAATACACACACTCACTCACATTCACACACATATATGTTTGCAAACATATAGCAGGCTTCTTTCGGTTTCCAATTATCAAATCTATTCAGAATACTTTGGTCGGCCCAAGTCTATAATAGAAAGTACTGACCCATGGTGACATGCAGTGGGACTGAACCTCTCAACCACATGGTTGGAAAGCAAACTTGTTAACCATACAGCCATACCTAAGCCTCTTTCATGAAGACTTGTATACAATTCGTGAAAATAATTTGTTTTTCAAAGATAAAATAAAACAAAATACCTTCATTGAAACTTCACAATAAAATTGTCATAGCAAGTAATGTTTGGTGTCAAATGTGATAGTACAATATCTATTTAATCAATAGTACTGTCTATAGTTGACAATTGGATTTTATTATCACCATAGTATCGGGTAAATCAGCTCTGTTACTTGAAGTACATTGCTTGTACATGTTATTAAGTATTGATTGTTTCACAGTTACTATAGAATGAAGTGAATTCAACCATAGTTAGTAAGAGGAAATGTAAGGGGGAAAAGCTTCCAACAGACCTTGGGTAATATTAATATTACATATTAACAGTCACCACCACTCCTTCAGTGGCCTGTTAAAGGTTTGATCTCTGTATTGCAAACTGGCATAACCTGTCACTTGTAACAGTGCCCCTGCCACCAGTCATGGCAATCTGCTATGCTTCTTTAAGGGCAGACGTCAAATGAGGTTGGTGGTGGTTTCACCACCAGTGAGTTTCACCACCAGTGAGTTTCATTGGTTTCTCACCGATGTTTATATCTTTTATGATGTGGGAGGGGTTGTGTGGTAAGTAGCTTGCTTACCAACCACATGGCTCTGGGTTCAGTCTCACTGTGTGACACCTTGGACAGGTGTCTTCTACTATAGCCTCAGGCCAACCAAAGTCTTGTGAGTGGATTTGGTAAACAGAAACTGAAAGAATCCCGTTGTATATATATATAGATATAGGTGTGTGTCTGTGTTTGTCCCCCCACCCCCAGCATCGCTTGACAACCAATATTGGTGTGTTTACATCCCATAACTTAGCAGTTCAGCAAAAGAGAGCAATAGAATAAGTACTAGGCTTACAAAGAATAAGTCCTCAAGTCAGTTTATATGACTAAAGGCAGTGCTCCAGCACTGAAATGAGTAAAAGAATAAAAGAGTATGTAAATATATATATACTAGCAGTATCGCCCGGCGTTGCTCGGGTTTGTAAGGGAAATAATTATATAAGCATTTTTAGAGATGTAAAGTATAATAGCCATCTCAATATGGCTAACCACAAAGGGGGAGGGGTGTTACTGTAGCTTTTTACGTTCTGAGATTTAATAATAAATTTTAGAGAGTTACTTCCCTTATATATGTCAAAAATGGATTAAAAATGGGAAAAATTGATGGTAATTTTTTTTTTAAATCGTAGACTCATCGTAGACGCGCGCTAATACCCAGACGGTCTCGATATGAATCACGACTATAAGATACCTGGTTTTGGTTAAACTGCACCGCAAAATGTGGGAGTTGTTAGGAATCTAAATCGTAGGAGACAGACACACAACCTCACTTTTATATATAAAGATTTCCTCTATTTACATAATATTGAGGTCTCTTTCTTTCTTTTGTTATCTTACTGTTTTTACCAATATACATATATATATATATATAAATATATATATAGTTACAGAGATGTACTTGCATAGCAAGTGACTTGATCTGAGATCGTGTGCTGGAACGAAAACAGTTGCAGCGTTGAAGGTGTTTATAAGCCATTTAAGAAACACAAAAACCGTTAGATTCACTTCAACATTTAAATTAAATTTGTCAAAATATTTTCGTCGCTTTGAGACCGCGACCTGTTAGCACGATATTTTTGTCAGTGAACAGGTCGCGGTCTCAAAGCGACGAAAATATTTTGGCAAATTAAATTTAAATGTTGAAGTGAATGTAACGGTTTTTGTGTGTTTCTTAAATGGCTTACAAACACCTTCCACGCTGCAATATATATACACACATATATATATATGTATGTATGTATGTGTGTATATGTGTATGCATGTATGTGTGTGTGTGTGTGCGTGTCTGTGCTTGTGATTGTCCTCCACCACTGCTTGACAACGAATGTTGGTTTGTTTACATCCCTGTCACCTAGTGGTTTGACAAAGGAAACAGATAGAATAAGTACAATGCTTACAAAAATAAAACTGGAGTTGATTCATTAAACTACAATTCTTCAAGGCATTGCCCCAGCATGGCCACAGAGCAATGGCTGGAAAAAGCAGAAGAATAAAAGAATTGAGGGGGACCTCTACATGGTAGCTAGACCTGGTAGAAATAGCAGCAAAATTTCCCCCAAATCACACCTTACTGTCTTATCTATGTATATATGTATGTATGAGCCTATGAGGGAGACCCCTACATGGCAGCTAGACATGGTAGAAATAGCAGCCAAATCTCCCTCAAATCACACCTTACTGTCTTATCTTTCTGCTACTTGGATATAGGTGTTATATTCGTCTAAAAAAACTTTCCTGTCACACACTCAAGCACACGCACACACACACACACACACGCACCGTCACACACACACGCGCACGCACACACACACACGCACGTTAGCTTACAATTTTATTTATATATTTGCGTGTGTATGTGTGGAAAGAGGAAGTGGGAGGCAGAGTGAAAGAATCACTCACCACAGTAAGTGAATTAGTTTCATTTTATTCGTTGCCCACTGTGTGTGTGCGTTTGCGTGTGGTGTAAACCAGACTAAGAAAAGCATTTGACACACACACCAGAATGTGAGTTTTCTGTAAATTTTGCTTAATTGGAGTTTAAATTTTAAAAACTGGACCTGGCATGACGCGATGCATTGTACTCTTAAAAATGCCAGGTAAATTGTAATTGAAGAAATCCTATATTGTAGATTTGTATAACTCCCAAAGGGAGGCAGATAAAATCTGCCTTTTATAATAAGAGATATATATATATATCTCATCTAGCATCATCATCATCATCCAACATTCGTCTTTCATGCTAGTATGTGTTGGATAATTTGACAGGAGCTGATAAACTAGAGGACTGTGCCATGCTCCATTGTCCACTTTGGCATGAGTTTTGCTTCCTAATGCTAACCATTTTCCAAAGTGAAATAGGTACTTTTTATGTGGCACAAGCACTAGTGAGGTCACCAAGTAAATTGCAAGACAAAGATCCCTCAACTGAGATGGGGAGTGGTACAAGGGAGGTGAAACATAGATAGGTGTATGTATGTATGTATGTATATATATATATATATATATATAAATATATATATAGTTACAGAGATGTACTTGCATAGCAAGTGACTTGATCTGAGATCGTGTGCTGGAACGAAAACAGTTGCAGCGTTGAAGGTGTTTATAAGCCATTTAAGAAACACAAAAACCGTTAGATTCACTTCAACATTTAAATTAAATTTGTCAAAATATTTTCGTCGCTTTGAGACCGCGACCTGTTAGCACGATATTTTTGTCAGTGAACAGGTCGCGGTCTCAAAGCGACGAAAATATTTTGGCAAATTAAATTTAAATGTTGAAGTGAATGTAACGGTTTTTGTGTGTTTCTTAAATGGCTTACAAACACCTTCCACGCTGCAATATATATATACACACATATATATATATGTATGTATGTATGTGTGTATATGTGTATGCATGTATGTGTGTGTGTGTGTGCGTGTCTGTGCTTGTGATTGTCCTCCACCACTGCTTGACAACGAATGTTGGTTTGTTTACATCCCTGTCACCTAGTGGTTTGACAAAGGAAACAGATAGAATAAGTACAATGCTTACAAAAATAAAACTGGAGTTGATTCATTAAACTACAATTCTTCAAGGCATTGCCCCAGCATGGCCACAGAGCAATGGCTGGAAAAAGCAGAAGAATAAAAGAATTGAGGGGGACCTCTACATGGTAGCTAGACCTGGTAGAAATAGCAGCAAAATTTCCCCCAAATCACACCTTACTGTCTTATCTATGTATATATGTATGTATGAGCCTATGAGGGAGACCCCTACATGGCAGCTAGACATGGTAGAAATAGCAGCCAAATCTCCCTCAAATCACACCTTACTGTCTTATCTTTCTGCTACTTGGATATAGGTGTTATATTCGTCTAAAAAAACTTTCCTGTCACACACTCAAGCACACGCACACACACACACACACACGCACCGTCACACACACACGCGCACGCACACACACACACGCACGTTAGCTTACAATTTTATTTATATATTTGCGTGTGTATGTGTGGAAAGAGGAAGTGGGAGGCAGAGTGAAAGAATCACTCACCACAGTAAGTGAATTAGTTTCATTTTATTCGTTGCCCACTGTGTGTGTGCGTTTGCGTGTGGTGTAAACCAGACTAAGAAAAGCATTTGACACACACACCAGAATGTGAGTTTTCTGTAAATTTTGCTTAATTGGAGTTTAAATTTTAAAAACTGGACCTGGCATGACGCGATGCATTGTACTCTTAAAAATGCCAGGTAAATTGTAATTGAAGAAATCCTATATTGTAGATTTGTATAACTCCCAAAGGGAGGCAGATAAAATCTGCCTTTTATAAT
Source organism: Octopus sinensis (assembly GCF_006345805.1). Taxonomy (NCBI): domain Eukaryota; kingdom Metazoa; phylum Mollusca; class Cephalopoda; order Octopoda; family Octopodidae; genus Octopus; species Octopus sinensis. The sequence goes on from NC_042998.1 coordinate 84,241,871, forward strand.
AAGAGATATATATATATCTCATCTAGCATCATCATCATCATCCAACATTCGTCTTTCATGCTAGTATGTGTTGGATAATTTGACAGGAGCTGATAAACTAGAGGACTGTGCCATGCTCCATTGTCCACTTTGGCATGAGTTTTGCTTCCTAATGCTAACCATTTTCCAAAGTGAAATAGGTACTTTTTATGTGGCACAAGCACTAGTGAGGTCACCAAGTAAATTGCAAGACAAAGATCCCTCAACTGAGATGGGGAGTGGTACAAGGGAGGTGAAACATAGATAGGTGTATGTATGTATGTATGTATATATATATATATATATATATATATATATACTAGCAGTATCGCCCGGCGTTGCTCGGGTTTGTAAGGGAAATAACTATATAAGCATTTTTTGAGAGTTATAGCCAAAAAATAGCAAAAAATGCATTAAAAATGGAAAAAATATGATGGTAAATTTTTTGAAAAATCGTTGACTCATCGTAGACATTTTTAGAGAGTTACTTCCCTTATATAATAGCGAAAAAATGCATTAAAATGGAAAAAAAACGATGGTAAATTTTTTTTTAAATCGTAGACTCATGTAGACGCTTTCTTAGCCTCATGTAGACGCTTTCTTAGCCATTTCTGTTTTGGTGTCTTCAAGCGATGAAGTCGTTGTTCTAAAAGAACGCTGGTCTCCTTGACAACGCATTACGACGTTGATTTCCTTACACTCCCTTCCCCACAGGTGCAGGTGTGAGCGTGGACGCCAACTCCGCCGCCATCGACACACGAAAAATTATGCATTAAAATGGAATAAAAAATGATGTTAAATTATTTTTAAAATCGTAGACTCATCGTAGACGCGCGCTAATACTCAGACGGGCTCGATATGAATCACGACTATAAGCTACCCGAATTTGGTTAAACTGCACCGCAAAATGTGGGAGTAGTTAGGAATCTAAATCGAAGGGGACAGACACTCACACAACTACAGTTTTATATATATAGATATACATAGCGCAGTAGTGGTGAGATGTGACAGCAAAGAAAAGCATACATTCACTCTCTGCATGCAATTAGACTCGGAAAGTTCGTGAGGAACCCATTGACCCAATTTGCTGACTTTTCCGATAGCACACAGGTCTCAATGAATGGTTGAATGACCAAATCCAAGCTTCTCTGCTAGTTCCTCAACAGTTACGATGAGATTTTGTTCCACCAGGGTTTTCAGGATGTCCTTGTCGAGTTCTACAGATCTTTCAGGATGAGGCTCGTCTTCTAGGCTGTTCCAATATAGCTTTGAAAAAAATAGCTGTTAAAATCGAAATGCACTCTTCAAAACTTGCACTATGAATAAGGACAAGATAAAATTACTACCTGCTTTTATAGCAAGTTAATATAAGTAGTTTATCCCATTCCCCTCTGACTTTTAGTTCAAGCTGTTGAAAAAACCGCATTATTATATATACATACATACATACATACATACATACATATACACACACACTCTCTCTCTCACACACATGCACACATTTATATTCTGTTATTCTTTTATATGTTTCAGCCTTGAGGTTGTGGCCATGCTGGATCATGTGTGTGTGTGTGTGTGTGTCTATCTGTCTGTCTGTCTGTATGTGTATATGTATGTGTGTGAACAATAATATTTTCAACAGATGTGTTGCAAATGTATCTGATTGTTCTCAAGCTTCAATACTGTGTGTGTGTGTATGTGTGTGTGTATGTGTGTGTGTGTGTATGTATGTATATGTATGTATGTATGTGTGTATGTATGTGTGTGTGTGTGTGTGTGTGTATGTATGTATGTATGTATGTATGTATGTATGTATGTATATATGAGTGTTCCTCAAATCACTATCTCTGGCTATTTACTCTCTTCCAAGAACATTTTCACTCACACTTATGTGTTAGCTTCCCATACATTTTACTCATGTATCTATCAGCGTGATAGAGAGAAACAAATATTACATCTAGTTTCACTTTATTCGTTGCCCACTGTGTGTGTGCGTTTGCGTGTGGTGTAAACCAGACTAAGAAAAGCATTTGACACACACACCAGAATGTGAGTTTTCTGTAAATTTTGCTTAATTGGAGTTTAAATTTTAAAAACTGGACCTGGCATGACGCGATGCATTGTACTCTTAAAATTGCTAGGTAAATTGTAATTGAAGAAATCCTATATTGTAGATTTGTATAACTCCCAAAGGGAGGCAGATAAAATCTGCCTTTTATAATAAGAGATATACATATATATACCTACCTACCTCTGTGCTCCCTATGGAGCATAGGCCATCAACAACTTTTCTCCACATTTCTTGATTCTAGGCTTCCTTTCTTCTCCCAAGTCTTTGTTTGAATAATCATCCATGCTTCTGTAACTTTGTGCTTTTCTTGATAGCGGTGTTAGACCAACACTAACCCATTTTTACCTTTGAAAGTGGTGGTTCAAATTAGTCTGGACTCTGTCCTTTGACCTGTCCAGCATGGGATGCCCTATCAGGAGCTTGCACTCAGCTCATATAGTTCTGAGGGTCACAAAACTGCAAGCCACCACAACTACGCCTAACCTTTGTGGTGGAGATATATATATACATGCTGGCTTATTGTACAATGATGGTTTAAGTGTAAGTCTATCCTTAACTGCAACACCCATAAATTCCAGAAACAATGTTAACCTAGGATCAGTGCATGTAAAATGTCTGGTGTCATAAAGAGCCACAATGTGAAAATATTGCATCCAGATGTTGAATGAAAGAAGCTGACCTGCAGTTGCTGAATGGAGGTCTGCTCTTTAAAGGGCAAATAGTGAAAAAAATTAAACATATATCAAGCTGATGTCTCTACCTGCATTACATCAACAAACAGTATAGGTTCTATAGAACATATTTCAAGGGGCACCAACACAACAACTCATTCTGTCATTGCCACTTGGACATACCACAGCTCATTCAAACTAAGTTGAGAGATAGAGCTGAGAGCACCAAATGCTGATGGTCTTAGCTTTATCTCTCAATTTTAAAAATCTATTTCAAATAGTGTTCAGCCTTGACTGATGGAGGCCCCTCTCCTTCATCATATCCATGCCTCTATAAATATATTCAATAGTACATACCTAATCTGGTTTCTTTTTATTTTATCATTCTAACTGTGGAAGTGGAAGTTTGCTCATAGTCTTCATATTTCTTTTGAGCCCTTGGACACATAAGGCTAGTTACTTGGTTTCCATGGCATAAAAGGACCAAGATCACAACATTCATCCCTGAATGGGACACTAGTTCATTGTAAGGTTCAAGGCCAGCAAGTCATTAACACCAATCCCAGTACTTGACTGGTACTATATTTTATTGCCCCTGAAGGGATGAAAGGCAAAGTTGGGTTCAGCTAGATTTGGAGACAGAACATAAAGAAATTCCACTAAGCATTTTGTCCAACGTGATAAGGGCTCTGCCAGCTCACTACTCCTCATAGTCTTCATAGGCTCTCCTAAATTGGGATACATGGGACAACAAGGAATAAAACTGGTAATTATTGAAATTTGGTAGTTGGAGGGATGAATTAGTTGGGAGTTGTTGATCAGTCATTCTCAACCAGGGTTCATATGACCCTTGGGGAGTCCATAAGACCCTTAAGGGTCCATTTGAGATTTTGTTAAAATTTATGTGCGATAAATTGGTTATTCTTCTACAATATATGAAATATATTTTAACATTTTTTTTTTTATATAATTCCTAATAATATCTGACCCTGTGCCACTTAAAACCACCCAGTTCACACTGTAAAGTGGTTGGTGTTCGGAAGGGCATCCAGCTGTAAAAACCATGCCAAAACTGACTTCGCCTGTGCTTGTCCCACATAAAAAGCACTCCTCACCTCACCTGTGCTTGTGCCATGTAAAAAGCACTAAATCCATTCTGCTGAGTGGTTGGTGTCAGGAAGGGAATCCAGCTGTAAAAATCTTGTTAAAACAGTCACAGAAGTCTGGCACAGACTTCAGCTTGGCCAGCTCTTGTGGAACCATCTCACCCATGCTAGCATGGAGGGCGTTAAACGATGATGATGATAGCATTTTTTAAAACATCAAATGGCTATTGAGGTCCAGTAGAATAAAATGGAATCAAAGGGGTATATAGGCAAAAAATGGTTGGGAATCACTGCTTTAGAGGGATGTACTTGTAGGAAAAAGTAATTGGTAGTGTGTTTGGTTGTTATCCTCAGTGGGAACCAGGAATGAAGAAAAGAAAATGCTGCCATAGGGTTAAGGTGGAGAAGGAGTAACACCAGTCATTGATGCTGATGTTTAACCCCAGGTCAGCTTTGGCTAAGCACAATTTACATCAAAAGCATACTACTTGTGGCCATCCTAACATTTTGTACATCTTACATTACTTTGTTTTTTGTGTCTTTATTAAGATTGGTATAATGTTATTTAAGGGAGTTGACAGCAGTTTCTAGCTGGTCAGGGGACAATGTGGAGGTTATTTTGTCAGTAACAGATGAGGAAGTAACCAAGTATACCTTGGTTATTGGATCTTTTTTTGGTGACATTTGGTAAGAGAGATGTATTTTTTATAATGTGTATTTGTGGGTGTGTGCATTTGATGCATCCTACCTTGCATACGTTTTGTGTAGTGATGGCTGAGGAATAATTGATAAATGTACTTCTCTAACCAGAGATGCATTGAAGAAGATTAAAGAATGCAGTTAATTCATTTTATTGATTTTTGTCTCAGTAAATACTTGTGTATGTTATTAATTTTAATTGAAAAAAATAAACATAACTGTCCAATTTAACTAGATTTTTGCTTCATCAATAATAATGTTGCTATTTTCAGGATCCATCTGTACCCAGTGCCAATAAAGAACAACTTGGACATTTACTAATACAGGTGAAGTGTATTATAATTTGTTTACTAATATGTATGTGTGTGTGTGTGTGTGCCAACATGGAATATGGATGTTAAATGATGATGATATAAGTATGTATGCACTCATCTCTGTTTGCATGTGTGTGTGTGTGTGTGTGTGTGGCTGTTTACTCCTACCAGTGGAGTATATTACATTTTATTAATGTGTCCTGTGTGTGTAACAATTTATTAATAAAGATTAATCTATTGATGTGCATGTGGTGATACAGAAGAACTATATTTTATATATTTATGTATATACACCAGTATAATGTGTGTGTGCTTGTGTGTGTGTGTGCCTGTGTGTGTGCGCGATCTGGGTGAAGCCAACTCCAAGTGCAATAACTTCATGCACAGGCATTGCATGGACAATAGTCAGTGATGGTCTTCCTTGGTCACAAGTGGACAGCCATCATATCTCTCTCTATATAAACGGCAGTTTGTCTGTGTGTGTTTCTGTGTGTCTGTTTGGTTGTACCCTCACCCTGACCACGGCTTTCAACCAATTCTGATGAAACTTGACACACACATAGCCCAATGTCATAATTCAAAACTGACGCAGCGAAAATTTTGAAAAGTTCCCTCAGTTCTGAAAAAAATCGATAAATTCGACATGGGGTCGAGAATCAGAAACACAAACCACAGACTGTCTAGGGGACGCAACTCGACCTTTTTTAACTCTCAAAAAAAATTTACCATAATTTTTTTTCCATTTTTTTGTTATTTTTTGGCTATAACTCTCTAAAAATGCTTTATAGTTATTTCCCTTACAAACCTGAGCAACGCCGGGCGATACTGCTAGTATTTAAATAAACCATAATATATACTACTACAACAAAGATTGTTGGTCTTCTCTATTGTGTGTATTATGTGATGATGGACTGTTAAATGTATCGTGACATTATGATGGATCAGACTTGTTTTATTTATTCTGACTTTGAAAAATGGATATAAAATGATGATGATGTATCAATAAGATCAATATAGTCGTGTCTGTATGTGTGTGTATTGATTGAAATATGGCTTCAGTCTTGCATACAATAAATAACAAAATCAATTTTCATCGTCATACTTCTGCTGTTTTGGTAAAAGTAAAAGCTCACAAAAAAGAAAAATAAGACCCATCCACCAAAGCTAACTTGAAAAGCAAACATGACAAAGTGAAAGAAATCTGCAACAGTGAAGTCTTTCTCTGATATTCTGTAATAAATATATTTATTTTGGGCATTGCTTTGCAGTCTTCCTGTATAGAAAATCCACTTTGTGACTACTTTATTTTGACTGATCAAAAGAAATCATTTTATGTATTGTTGTCCAGTCCCAAATCAGTTGTTAGTGAGTAGGCTTAGGATCAAACATTCCAGCCATGACCATCCATGATTTTTGGTGGGTACATAGGACTACATTTAGTAGTCCATGATTCTTGGTGGATATAATTCTAATATCCACATTTCCATGCTTGCATGGGTGAGATGGTGTTTGCTAAGGCAGATTTTTTTACAGTTGGATGCCCCTCCTGTCACCAACCCTCACGTGTTTCAAAATAAGATATTTCCTCATGGCCAGGCGTTTACATAGAAGATTAGAGACCAACAATGCCACCTGTATAACAATGATGCTCATCTACAGCTGCCATGCAATGTCAAGACAAAGTGGGAACACACACTCACCGCCAGCTTCTTTCAGTTTCTGTCTACCACCAGATTCACTCATAAGGCTTTGGTTGGTTCAAAGTTATAGTAGAAGACACTTGTCTGAAACTGCATGGTGGCAAAGCAAGCTTCTTAATCCCACAGCTTTGTATATGATTTACATCTATATAAAAGCATCGGATGTGGTGTGCAGGAGAGACGTTTGCGCTGGTATGGTCATGTACTAAGGATGGATGAGGAAAGATGTGTGAAGAAGTGCCACTCCCAAACAGTTGAAGGAATCCGGGGTAGAGGTAGACCCAGGAAGACATGGGATGAGGTGCTCAAGCATGACCTTCAAACATTGGGCCTCAGAGAGGCAATGACAAAAGACTGAGATCTCTGGAGATATGCTGTGACTGCGAAGACCCGACAAATAAAGGGAGTTCAAGGCTGTATCCTACACCAGCTTCACACAACCAGCCCCAGCCCATTCAAACTACCTTGGATCACAGGATGGCCTGCTGTGCTTGAGGAGACCTATTAAGTCAAGTACATTAACATCAAAATAAAAATCAAATGGAAATTGTAGTTGTGATACTCGTGCCAGTGGCAACTAAAAAACACCACCTGAACGTGGCCGATACCAGCGCCACCTTAACTGGCGTCCGTGCCAGTGGCACGTAAAAAGCATCAACCAATTGTGGACATTGCCAGCCTCCTCTGGCCCCTGTGCCGGTGGCACGTAAAAAGCACCCACAACACTCGGAATGGTTGGCATCCAGCTGTAGAAACACTGCCAGATCAGACTGGAGCCTGGTGCAGCCTCCTGGCTTCCCAGACCCCAATTGAACCATCCAACCCATGCTAGCATGGAAAACGGACACTGAACAATGATGATGATGATACGTATATACCCACATGTATAATTTAGCTACCAGTGATATATCTTAGTAATGTGAATCAATTATATTCTCTATTACATTTTTTTTGTATTGTTTCATAGAAGAAATATATTGATAAACTGTTGTATTTGTTTCAATTTTGTTTATTTTTAATAATTTACCTGCACTTTTTTTCTTTTTTTTATATAAATAGTTAACTGCATGTCTACGGAATTTAGTAGATGCTAGCAGCAGCCGACAGCGACTTCTCGCATGTGAGCTTATTCCAGCTTTGAGTACAGCTATGGAGCTTAATTTGGATGATGGGGACCTAATCCTTAATATATCCAGAATATATAGGTGAAAAACTTTTTATTTTACCTTAATTACTGTTGTATTGATTCTTAAATTTTAATCATTTCTTTCATACTTTAGCCACTGAACACTTGGCAAAACACCTTCTTCCTCAATACTACACCCAACTCTTTCAGGGAATTTTGTCTTGTAAATTACATGGAGACCATGGAAAAAAAAAAAGCACCCTCTACACTCTGTAAAGTGTTTGGTATTAGGAAGGGCATCCAGCTGTAGAAAATTTCCAAACCAGACATTGGAGTCTGGCCCATACCAGCATGGAATATGGACACTAAAAGATGATGATAACAGCATTAGAAGTTTATAGTTAAACTATATTTTATAATGTATTAAAGTTTTACTTTTTTGAAACTATCAAAGCATCAACCAATTGTGACTGATGCCAGTACCCCTTGATTGGCTCCTTTTACGGTGGCATGTAAAATGCACCATCCAAACGTGTTCCATGCCAGTACCCCCAGACTGGCTCCTGTGCTGGTAGCATGTAGAAAGCACCATCTGATCGTGATCGTTACCAAGCCCGCCTTACTGGCTCCTGTGCCGGTGGCATGTTAAAAGCACCCATTACACTCTTGGAGTGGTTGGCATTAGGAAGGGCATCCAACTGTAGAAACTCTGCCAGACTAGATTGGAGCCTGGTGCAGCCGCTGGCTCTTCAGACCTCAGTCAAACTATCCAACCCATGCCAGCATGGAAAACGGATGTTAAGTGATGATGATGAAAATATGGACTGAGTACTTAACCCATCATTCCACTGGTAATGGCTTTAATCTGCATAAAATCCATCTTCTTATAAGCCTAATATGAATACTGCAAGTTAACAAAATACTTCTTCATTATACAGTGCTCTTGCTATTCACAATAACAAACTGACTTTGAAATAATAGTTAACTTATTGTGAACATATGTAATGCTGAGAGTTTCACAAAGGTAGCTAACAAAAAAATAGTGTATTGAAGTAAACACAATGTTAGTTATTGATTGAATCAACTCCACACATGTTTCAGTGTTATTAGACCTCTTCAGCTGAGTAAAGATTTCGTTATGCATGCCAAAGTCTTTCATTCCTTGAACCCTCAGCTTCTCATAGTAAAGGTGTCATTGTGACATGCTGCATCTTGGCATTTTATATCTGGCAGAGCCTATTCTTCTCCAGCTCTAAACACAGCCAATTTCTTCTAGAAAGAGAGAGAGAAAGAAAAGCCATGTAAGGATTGCTCGCATTACAAAGAGTAGGTTATTTATAGACTCTAAAAGGATAAAAGGCAAAAATGACCCCAGAGTGCAGAGAGCTGAAGCAACTATCACAAGACATTTTCTAATGTCAACCCTCTAATGACTATCAACTCACCTCCATACTTGCCAGAGACATAATGAGAGAATGAGTAAATGCACAATAATATACACTTTTGTTGGCCTCCAGAATGTAAATATATTAACAGGGAATAGAGGTCATCGACATGAAAACACATCAGTTTGTGTTTACATATTTAATGTGGGTATCATTAAAAAGCTAACTAGAATAAATTATGCAACCACAAAAAAAATAAAGAAATCAATATTGATCATTAAGGCTGCAAGCTGGCAGAAACGTTAACACGCCAGGTGAAATGCTTAGCGGTATTTTGTCTGTCGTTACGTTGTGAGTTCAAATTCCGCTGAGGTAGACTTTGCCTTTCATCCTTTCGGGGTCGATAAATTAAGTACCAGTTACACACTGGGGTCGATGTAATCGACTTAATACCTATGTCTGTCCTCGTTTGTCCCCCTCTGTGTTTAGCCCCTTGTGGGTAATAAAGAAATAGGTATTTCAACTGTCTTTACATTCTGAGTTCAAATTCTGCCGAGGTCAACTTTGCTTTTCATCCTTTTGGGGTCAATAAATTAAGTACTAGTTGCATACTGGGGGTCAATCTAATTGACTGGCCCCTCCCCAAAATATTTCAGGCCTTGTGTCTAGAGAAGTAAAGAATATTGATTTGATTCTTTCTGCAAGTTTGTGTCTTTACAAGAGACACTGTCCAATGTGAATGACAAGATACAAACTGCACTTTCTTCACAGCCTCAATGGCAAACTAAAGCATTTGGTTCTATCCATTAAAATAAAACTTATTTAACTGATTATAGTGAAGGTACATGATTAAGTGGTTAAGGTATTCAACTCCAGATTGTAAGGTGAGTTTGATACTCGGTAGCACATTATGTCCTTGAGCGAGACACTTTATTTCACATTGCTCCAGTTCACTCAGCTAGCAGAAATAGGTTTCATTTCTATTTCAAAAAGCCAACCTTGTCACATTCTGTATCACTCTGAATCTCCATACGAACTACATTAAGTGTATGAATGTCTGTGGAGTGCTCAGCCACTTGGATGTTAATTTCATAAGCAGACTGCTCTGTTGATTGAATCAACTGGAACTCTTATTGTCGTAACTGGCAGTACCAGTTTATTTTTAGTAAAACAACCCTTAAATGACTCGGCTCTCATCAAATTCCCCACTTAAATATCCTCACCACCATTTGATGTTCATATTTTATGCTGGAATGGGTTGGATGGTTAGACAGGACCTGGAAAGCCAGAGGACTGTGTCAGGCACCATTGTCTGCTTTGATGACGTTTCTATGACTGGATGCCCTTCCTAACACCAACCACTTTACAGAATGTACTTGGTACTCTTTACATGGTACTGGTACACACCTAAAATTTATCAGTTTCAATTCCTAGAAGTATGCAAGCCTGATATAGGTGCCACCAACTTTATGAAAGTATTGCCGTCCTGAAAATCCTGCCTCTAATGTGGAATTCTATATCACTAATGTATTTCTTACTTACTTCTATCTAACATGGAAATCAACTGAAAATAGGTCTTACATTACAGATGTGGCTGTGTGGTAAAAAGTTTGCTTCCCAACCACGTGGTTCCTTGAGCAAATGTCATCTACTACAGCCCTAGGCCAACCAAAGCCATGTGAATGGATTTGGTACATAGAAGCTGAAAGAAATTATTGTGTGTGCATATGTTACTGTTTCCTTGCCTTAACATTGTGTCAGTATCCTTCATTTCCAATCTTCCATGAAACATGCCTGGTCTTAGAGAATTATTATCTTACTTGGAAAAAGGTGAGGGTTGACAACAAAAGCATGCAGCCATAGAAAATCTGCCTTTACAAAAATTCTATCCAACCCATGCAAGCCTAGAAAATTGGACATTATAACAATGTGATCCCTTATCATTTCCGTAGTGAAGCCCAGCATCCAAAGATCCTTTCTCATATATAAATATACGCATGGGTCATTGCCAGTGCTACCTGACTGGCTCCCCATGCCTGTGGCGTGTAAAACGCACCATCTGAACATGGTCAATGCCAGTCCCTCCTCTCTGAGTTGCTCCTGTGCCGGTAGCACATAAAAGCACCATCCGAATGTGGCCGATGCCAGTGCCGCCTGACTGGCTCCCATGCTGGTGACACATAAAAAGCACCCACTACACTCTGAGTGGTTGGCATTAGGAAGGGCATCTTGCTGGAGAAACCTTGCCAGATTAGATTGAAGCCTGGTGCGGCCTCCTGGCTTGCCAGTCGCCAGTCAAATCATCCAACCCATGCCAGCATGGAAAACAGATGTTAAACGATGATAATGATGAGAATGAATTCCATATTATGGCAAATTTGCAGGAATGCAGCACTTGTGTAATGCTGAGTATGCCAGCATAGTCAAAGAAAGGTTCTTATGTGTGGTAAAAAAATTATATTGTAAATATTGCCTAAAAGATATTGAGTTGGCTGAAACAATATCAAGTTTCATTCCTCTTTATTTTTATTTCAATGAACAACCAGGATTAGTTG